>NC_134355.1:553728593-554028593 GCF_048569485.1 Anomaloglossus baeobatrachus
ACGGAGGTACTCACTCAGCCCAATGATGATGACACAGTTCACGGTAAAACAAGTGGCTGGATGGACGGGTCACTCGGACGGCTGCGGTTGTTCCTCCCTGCAGGTTAGTGATGACTGTCTCTCCCTGCACCTAAGTTAAGTGTTGGTAGTGATGGTTTCCCAACGGTAACCCGCTCCCCGACCTGGATATGGGCCGGAGGAGCCCCTTTTGCCCACAGGCGCTGGCCCTGGGAGACGGTTGCCCTTAGCGGTGGCGGTGTCTCCCCTTCACGGTTGTACGGTTGCCTTCTATCTGGACTTGGCTGTTTGGAAACCCTGAGGTTCCCTTCACTAACGGATTTGGCAAATTCACGGCGACACCAAGCCTTGCCGAGATCCGAAAGTCCTCTGCCAATGGTGCTGGCTTCTCTTTGTATACCGGTCCGGTACGGCCGGGTCACCACCCGTCCACGGTCCTTACGGCAGACTCCAATCGGCCTCCACTGCAGACGGTCACCACATCCTGCCAACCTTGCTGTCCTGTCCGGGCCACACACCCGGACCAACTTCAGGCTCTTTGCTGTCACTTTTCTCCTCTCTACTACTTTCCTCCTTCCACTTCCTTAGCTTAACTCTCACTGCCTGTGTTTTCCCTCCTCCTCGGTGGGTGGAGACCAACCGCCTGGCTCCACACCCTGGTGTGGACAACAGCCCCTGGGGAAGGCAACAAGGATTTTGTGTTTTGACTATGATATGCCTGCAGGGAGTGTGGGGTGTTTAAGTGTTGTGCTCTGTGGCCCCTGGCTTGTCCAGGGCGACACAGAAGCACTGCAGCACTGCCTCGGCGAAGCGGCAACAGGCAGTGCTGAAGCTAATCTGCATAGGTGACAAACCCCACAATGCAGAAGAGGTGTGGACAGCTCTGAAACAGCAGGCAGATCACTGGCTCACAACTCTGAACCTAAAGCCAGGAAAGGTCGTGTGTGACAATGGCCGGAACCTGGTGGCGGCTTTGAGGCGAGGCCAGCTGACACATGTTCCATGCGTGGCCCATGTGCTCAACCTCGTGGTTCAGCGGTTTCTAAAGCCATACTCAGAGCTGTCTGATCTGCTGGTAAAAGTTCGCCGCCTGTCTGCACATTTTCGAAAGTCACCTACTGCTTCAGCCGGCCTTGCCGGCTTAAGACGCCGTTTGCATCTTCCGGCACACAGACTGGTGTGTGATGTCCCCACGCGTTGGAATTCAACTCTGCACAAGTTGGTCAGGATATGTGAGCAGAAGAGGGCAGTTGTTGAGTACCTGCATCACCTAAGCCGTCGGGAAATGGGTCAAACTCCACACATAACACCTGAGGAGTGGAGATGGATGTCCGACCTATGCACCATCCGCCAAAACTTTGAGGACTCCACCAAGATGGTGAGCGGCGATGACGACATTATTAGCGTCACCATACCGCTTCTCTGCCTTCTAAAATGGTCTCTGCTCAAAAAACAACCATGATGCATTGCAGGCGGAGCGCGATGAGTTTGAGCAAGAAACAGTAGTGGGTGTGGGTGATGATAACACACAGCCCAGCCTCGTCTCATCACAACGTGCAGTGGAGGACTATGATGAGGAGGAGGATGAAGACATGGAGCAACTCTCTGGCCAAATTGAGGATATGACATGCAGTCATATCCTCGGTTCAGCGTGGCTGGCCAGAGGACAGGGTAGATGATGAGGAGGAGGAGGAGGAGGACAGCATGTTCAGTCATCGTGTTGGTCAGGATACTGAAGTGATGGCTGTTAAGAGTCTGGCACACATGGCTGACTTTATGGTAAGCTGCCTGTCTCGTGACCCTCGCGTTAAGAACATCTTGGCCGACAATCATTACTGGTTGGTAACACTGTTAGACCCATGCTAAAAGGAGAACTTTATGTCTCTTATTCCCGAGGCGGAGAGGTCAGGCAAAATGCAGCAGTTCCAGAAGGCCATAGTCACGGAAGTAGGCAAAGCATTCCCCTCACAAAACGCAAGCGGCATAGGTCAGGAATCACTGGACAACCAAGGCGTACAGCCGAGAGGGGCACAAGTCCAATCCGCCAGAGGTAGGGGAACAGTCTTTAAGATGTGGGACAGTTTTCTCAGCCCCTCACATACCACAGCCCCTGAGGTGAGGGGTAGTGACACAAAAAATCCTAAGTTTGGCCAGATGCTCAAGGAGTACCTTGCAGATCAAACAACTGTACTCCGACATTCCTCTGTGCCTTACAATTAATGTGTATCCAAGCTGGACACGTGGCATGATTTGGCTCTCTACGCCTTGGAAGTCCTGGCCTGCCCTGCCGCTAACGTTTTGTCAGAGCGTGTTTTTAGTGCCGCAGGTGGAATCATTACAGATAAACGCACCCGCCTGTCAACTGTAAATGCTGACAGGCTGACTCTGATCAAGATGAACAAGGGTTGGATTTGGCCAGACTTCACCACACACACCAACAGCAAATTACAGCGGAATTTAAAGTTTGTAACGGGAATTTGCCATGTACCTCCACTCACCCATGGTAACACACTTCTGGACTTTGGCTAATCGCTGGACTGCTCCTCCTTCTCCTCATGCGCCATCATGGTGACCGTTACAATAGTTAAGCCGTTGTTTCAGGTATACCCCCAGTGGTAAATTTTTTCGCCCATTCTTTCAGAATGGACATTACACTGACAGGAGACCCGCTCCTTTGCAATGGGAACAATGTTTTGAGGCCCTCATGCACATCTCTATCCAGGGACAATGTGGAGCCTCCCAATTTTTGGCTGCCCTGCCTAAGGGCTATACTACAATAGACCCACTTCCTTACAATGGGCACTTCATGTTTACAGGCCATCATGCACGTCTCTATCCAGGGACAATATGGAGCCTGATGCTGCCACCGACTGCCACACACATGCTGTTTTTAAATGCAAGCACGGACGCAATAAGAACCTAACTGGTTTTTAGGAGCGACAATTACTGAGAAGTCTGACACTATCAGACACTGCTGACTGACGTGTATTATACACTAGACTTGTGCGTTATATAATTGTTTGTGCAAAACGCGCACCTGTACGCTGCCACCGACAGACACACACGTGCTGTTTTTAAATGCAAGCACGGACGCAATAAGAACCTAACTGGTTTTTAGGAGCGACAATTACTGAGAAGTCTGACACTATCAGACACTGCTGACTGACGTGTATTATACACTAGACTTGTGCGTTATATAATAGTTTGTGCAAAACGCGCACCTGTACGCTGCCACCGACAGACACACACGTGCTGTTTTTAAATGCAAGCACGGACGCAATAAGAACCTAACTGGTTTTTAGGAGCGACAATTACTGAGAAGTCTGACACTATCAGACACTGCTGACTGACGTGTATTATACACTAGACTTGTGCGTTATATAATTGTTTGTGCAAAACGCGCACCTGTACGCTGCCACCGACAGACACACACGTGCTGTTTTTAAATGCAAGCACGGACGCAATAAGAACCTAACTGGTTTTTAGGAGCGACAATTACTGAGAAGTCTGACACTATCAGACACTGCTGACTGACGTGAATTATACACTAGACTTGTGCGTTATATAATAGTTTGTGCAAAACGCGCACCTGTACGCTGCCACCGACAGACACACACGTGCTGTTTTTAAATGCAAGCACGGACGCAATAAGAACCTAACTGGTTTTTAGGAGCGACAATTACTGAGAAGTCTGACACTATCAGACACTGCTGACTGACGTGTATTATACACTAGACTTGTGCGTTATATAATTGTTTGTGCAAAACGCGCACCTGTACGCTGCCACCGACAGACACACACGTGCTGTTTTTAAATGCAAGCACGGACGCAATAAGAACCTAACTGGTTTTTAGGAGCGACAATTACTGAGAAGTCTGACACTATCTGGACTGTTTTACACTGTGTACACCAGCCCCAGATATGATGAAGGCTGGTATACGGTCACCACTAGGAATGGCTATATACCCTGCCTGCCTGCCTGCCTGCCTGTATACTGCTACAATAGTCCTGACAAGGACTCTTCTGGTCACTAGCCTGTATTCCGACCTGGCTATACCCTGCCTGTATATAGCAACAATAGTCCTGAGAAGGACTCTGCTACTGTACTCCGACCTGGCTATACCCTGCCTGCCTGTATACAACTAGAATAGTCCTGAGATGGACTTTTGGTCACACTGTTTAAAGCCCTGCAACTGAAAAAGCTATAAAGGGCCGCAAAGCTTTCCCTGAATCAGCGACACTCTCCCTGCACTGACTGTCTGGATAGCTGTGAGCAGAGCACAGCGCGCCGGCCGGTATAAAGGCTCGGTCACGCTGTGCAGGCCGGCCAATCACTGCAATTCCACAACTAACAGGGCTGTGGCATTGCAGTGGTCTGCCAGCCAATCCCTGCATGAGGGCTGGCTCTCAAAAGAGCGCCAACATGCAGAAATGAAGACCACGAGTACAGCACGAGTATCGCGAGATTACTCGGTCCCCGCCGAGCAGCCCGAGTATAGCGATACTCGTGCGAGTACCGAGTAGTTACAAGCATGCTCGCTCATCACTATTACTAGTATTATGTTTCAGTTGTAGAGAGATGAATATAGCAAACACTTATTTAGAGGTCCTTTAAGACACAATTATTTTTTTTTATAATTTTCTGGCCATACTCTTGTGGGCAATGAGAACTATCAAAATGAAACTTTAGAAATGCTGCCACTTTTTCAAGTATAGAGAGCTCTAGCCACCTCAATATTTCTCACTTCCAGCCTCTTTGTATGTAACGTTTACAGATCTGTTGAACAAATCAGTAAGATCCTTTCCGTTACAACATTTCCAAAATTCATGTAATGCGGAAAAATCAATTAATTATATTTCACTGTTCTTAAAGAAAAATCACTATTCACACATGATCAAAGCCATATTGCAAAAGTCTCTTAGTACTTTAATCGGGGATCTAATGGTGATCCTATATACTCAAGCTCATCTATTTCAAGCATTTATTATATACTGTATGCCTTGCATGTACTATGTATACAAGAGATCTATGCAATAGAAAATTAACCCCTCCATGAAATTTGATGTACCTATACATCAGGGGTGGGGAACCTCCGGCCCCCGGGCCCATTTAAGAGGACCGCAGTGTTCGGGCGGTAGCCGCACTTTTGCTGTCTACCAGCCCTTTAAATCCCACTGTGTGAGCGAGGACATGCACGCACTAAGGCTCTCATGCTGGCCAGTGCCAGTGTGCTCATGGCTTACCTTGTGGGCGCGATAAGCAGCGCGAGATGCGCTGCCCTTCTGTCCCACAGAAGAAAAGGAACAACAGTTTTACTGGCTTACCTGCTCTACATGCCGCCCAGATCTGTCGTGGGTGACTCCTCCCCCCAGTACTATGAGTCTGCAACCCATTGCTGTCCCCCTAGTACTGTGTGTACCCCCTAGTACTACCGTATGTGTACCCCCCCAGTGCTGTGTGCCCTCAAGTGCTGTGTACCCCCTCAGTGCTGTGTAGCCCTCACTACTGTCCATACACCTCTAGCACTGTCTGTGCCCCCCTGGTTATGGCTATGCTCCCCCAGTACTGTCCGTGCCCCCCCAGTGCTGTCCGCACCACTTAATGCTGTCCTTTCCATCGCCAGTGCTGTCTATGCAATGGTCGGTGCTGTCCATGCTCCCCCGTCCTCTGTATCCCCCAGTGCTGTGTGCCACCCCTCAGTACTGTGTACCACTCAGTGCTGTGTACTTGCCATTGTTGTCCGTGCCCCCCTGGTGATGTCTATGCTCCCCTAGTCCTGTTTGTGCCCCTCTAGTACTGCCACCTAGTGCTGTCCATGCTGCTACCTAGTGCTGTCTGTGCTGACACGTAGTGCTGTCCATGCTGCCACGTAGTGCTGTCCATGCTGCCACCTAGTGTTGTCCATGCTGCCACCTAGGGCTCTCCGTGCTGCCACCTAGTGCTGTCCGTGCTGCAACCTAGTGCTGTCCATGCCGCCACCTAGTGCTGTCCGTGCCACCGCCAGTGTTGTCCGTGCTGCCACCAGTACTGTACTTGTTCCAAGTGCTGTCTGTGCCACCACCAGTGCTGTCCGTGCATTCCCAGTGCTATCTGTGCTCCCTAGTGATGTCTTTGTCCCAGCTCCTCCTGTGATGTATATGCCCCCATCCCCTCCTGTAATGTATATGCCCGCATCCCCTCCTGTGATGTATATGCCCCCAGCCCCTCCTGTAATATATATGCCCCAGCCTCTCCTATTATGTATATGTACAGCCTCTCCTGTGATGTATATGTCCCAGCCTCTCCTGTAAGGTATATGCCCCAGCCCCTCCTGTGATGTATATGCCCCAGCCTCTCCTGTGATGTATATGCCCCCACTTCTCTTGTGCTGTATATGCCCCAGCCTCTCTTGTGATGTCTACGCCCCAGCCTCTCCTGTGATGTATATGCCCCCAGCCTCTCCTGTGATGTATATGCCCCACATGAACAAAAGAAAAAGGCAAAAAGTGATCAAATAGCCAAATTTTGAAACAGAAAAAAACTTTATTAATCAGGTGAAAAAATGG
Source organism: Anomaloglossus baeobatrachus (assembly GCF_048569485.1). NCBI lineage: Eukaryota > Metazoa > Chordata > Amphibia > Anura > Aromobatidae > Anomaloglossus > Anomaloglossus baeobatrachus. Next base: position 553,735,158 of record NC_134355.1, read on the forward strand.
GATGATGGCATGTGACACAAAAAGACAAGATTGGGGTGCACAATCCAGGGGGACCCAAATATAATAAAGTCATATGACATGCCTTGTTACAAGCAAGTTGTAAATGCTTTATGCAAAATGTACATATATATATATTCTGAAAGGAGAAATATTGTTTGAAAGATCTATTTAGACATGTGATAGCAAGACAATGTATTCAGGGTACATCATATACAAGGGGGGCCACAAAAAATAGGAAGCTGGGCAAACAATCCGAATTAATCCTCAGCACGTGGCCATAATAGGCTGATAACATACAATTAGATTTAACAATTTAAATGTATAGTGGCCCACACTGTTATATGGTGCACAATGCCCCATACCAAACACCAGTCAAAAGACATGGAAAATACCACATAAAGGTAGACACCATGGGGTTTGAATAATATGTAACCAAAAACCCATTCAGGAGTAATCGCTCAGCAAATAGATTTAACTAATTAGTATTCTAACTTATTTAGGAGACAAACGCTCACCTGGCAAACTGGAACAGGGTACCCACATGGAATGGTGTCCACCCCAACGTCCATTTCGGCTAAGGAGCCTTCGTCAGGGGGGACGGTGTCGTGAGGGGAAGGGGGATATGCCCCAGCCTCTCCTGTGATGTATATGCTCCAGCCAATCCTGTGATCAATATGCCCCAGCCTCTCCTGTGATGTATATGTCCCCAGTCTCTCCAGACTGAGACAAACCTGGAAAAGCAGTTGTGAGAAACAATATGATCAAAATCACCAAACATCACAGCCACACCAAAGAGAAGTAGCTCCAGCCTCCACAATAGGGGTGGTAAATTCATTGTTTGGCCAAATATAGCAGGGTAGTTTTCAAGTTGATAATTTTGTGCAGCCCCCGAGGATTGGTAGAAAATTCCAAATGGCCTCAGGCAGTAAAAAGGTTCCCCATCCTTGCTCTACTTCATGGTCGGATAGGGGTTCCCGACCGATAATATATTGGTGATCATGACGATCGAACAGGGCACAGGAGTTGTAACCGCATAATTGCTGCTGGGAGCTCGGCAACCTTGACAGCTGAGACCTGGCTCTCATAGCCAGGAGAAGTGCCAATATCACCTCTGGCTGATTGAGCTATAATATGTTGTTACGGAGGGGACGATTGGATATAAAGTAAGATGAACCAATTGTCACCCGAAGTCCGCCGGGCATATGACAAAGCCGCTACGGGACTGGAGGACGATTACAGCAACTAAGGAAAACCCAAATGCGAACGAAGGGGCTGTTTAAGGGCAAACCTCAACGTGTAGCATGTCCCTGTTAACTTCACAGGTACACGTGTGCTGGTCACGTATGTATAGACACGTCAGACCAACAGGTGACCTAGTTAACCTCACTGGGACACTAGGGACATAAACCAGGAACCGATCACGTGTGTACGGGGCATGACTGACCATAAACAGGTATACAGGTATCGTCACGTGCGTAGAGGCACATCAGACAGAGCAGACTACCCAGTTGGCGTCGCCAGGTACACAGCGACTGGTACACACACTCACACACACACACACACCTCTGCCTCAAGCTCTGCAGACCACCGGTCACGTGTGTACGGGACACGTCAGGCCGGTAGGGTAACCAGCTAGTTATACTGGAGACCCGAAAACTAGTAGGACAATGGTCAACCCTCACCGTACCGAAGTACAGGTGTGACACCCTGGACTATTCGGGTCGTCACAGGGTACTGCATAATCTGCCCTCCCCGAGCCTTACTCAAACCCCCATGGTTCTGGTTCTCCATCCTGCAGTACTGCCTCCACCAGAATTCACAAATCCTAGATACACTTTACACCACACCTGTCAGGCACACTAGTGGGCTGCTTAAGCAGGAATAGGGCCGCCCAACTAGGGGTCAGACAGGGAGGTGGGAAGTGTCAAGTTCAGTTCAGTGGTAGCCCTCGAGCTGTGAGGAGCTCTGAGGAAGCTGGGAGTTGGAGCTCCCAGGGGAGAAGTGAACTAGGTTAGAGACGGTGGTGTGGACCTAGAAGAGTCAGACTCCCAGTCGCAGGGGATTGAGGCTAGGTGCCTGGAACCCATCAAGGAGGACAGTAAGCACACTGGTCCAATGACCGGTCCGGGACCGAAGGCACATCGGGGTACACGGACCCTAGGTCGGGGAGAAGCTTCAGGTGACCCGGCAATTAACCTGCAGAGGACAGGGCCTTTATGGACTGTTCCCACCAAGCTCAGAGATCGGGGGCACTAGTGCAACAAGGGGGATAGGGCTTTTCAAGCAAAGCAGCCCACTGAAATCCCAAGCGTGAGCTCCTGAGAGCAGGCTCCTTCACTTAGCCATAGTGGGGAGCGGGGCCCGGAAAGCTCCAAGCTACCAGGCCACAATGGACAATCTAAACTTTTGTGCCAGTAGGCAGGTTACGGACCACCAGGCAGTGCTGCAAGGAACGGGACCCGGACGAGCTCCCCTCGAGAGGCAACGGCAGTCAGAGACTTGGCTTACCCTGTTGTTAGTGTCTGCTTCATTGCTGAGTGAGTACTCAAATGACCCCTGCACTGCGTCCCCGCATCACCATCCAAAGTCCCGGGGCCTACCCCTACCTGTGGAGGGTAAAGTCGTCTAGCTGCCCCACTCCATCACCACGGGTACTCCCAACGGCAGCGGCGGTACTCTCAATTACTGTACACCACGGGTGGCGTCACGAACTATACCAAATCCCCTGTAAATACTCCCTTTTCCATTTAAATGTGGCCCCTAGCCCCCGGGTCCGGAGACCCTCGAGCCACGAGTAATCACCACCCCCAGATCCAAGCGGTTCAACCCGCTGCAGGGGCGGCACATGTGCATGAATACAAATACCCGGCACCGTTACCTAACCCTGAAGTAGTCATTGTCCTTTTTATATAAATGCCTGCCACAAGCACTGCAGGTAAATGGTGCAGGAACCCACAAACTCTCACAGCCAGGTTAGCTGCCTTAGCTGTCAGCATACAGAATGTGACGCTCACGCGCCGATGGGCGAAGCAACAGACCATTTGTAGCTACCTCCCTGGCCCAGACTACATGGCATGTGGTAATGGCATTGGCTGCAGCCATACAGAGGCTGCCACGTTATTGCTGATGTTCTGATGACCAATCAGTGGCTGCCACTTCATTGCTGATGTCACTGATGACCAATCAGTGGCCACTTTGTCATTGATGACATGCTCAGTATGATTGCATGAGCACTTAGGCTCAGGATGGTGCAAAACTCTAGCCACCTGATGCCTCAAGCGACGACAAGTTGGCACTGCGGAGTTGACCGACAATAATGTGGGAATCAATGATGGGACTGGACTGGTTTGAGGCACAACAGAACTCCGAACCATAACATAAGTCTCATACCATAATTATCATACAATTAGGCCCGTATTGATCATCTGGCAATGGTGAGCATTTGCCAGTTGGGCCACAGTACAATTATACTTAGTGGGACACCACAGACACCCACTCTTTCCTCTGCTGGCACCTTTAAATCATTTTGCGGGCATAGGGGTGCATCTATTCAGTGTTCATCACCTGAATCGCCGATGCGATGCCCAGGGAGGGATGCGGGCATTGTTAGCACGTTACATCAGGATCAGGAGTAATGTTCTTTGTGGATGGAGAGAGTGCTTTCTGCTCTTCTGCACTCGCAAAGCTGTGCTGTAGCATCATGGGACTGGAACAGACAGCGAAGATTACTGCTCTTCTAGGCGGTGGTTGCTCTGCACTTCCTGCTGCATTCTGTAGTGCAGATAGTGCAGCACTTGGGTCTAGGTGAGAGGACTGAGTGTTAAGGGGGCTTTACATGCAGCGACATTGCTAGCGATGTCGCTCATGAAAGCACCCGCCCCCGTCGTTTGTGCGTCACGGGCAAATCGCTGCCCGTGGTGCACAATATTGCTAGCACCCATCACACGTACTTACCTTCTTAGCGACGTCGCTGTGGGCGGCGAACAACCTCTTCGTTAAGGGGGAGGTTCGTTCGCCGTCACAGCGATGTCATACAGCGGCTGGCCAATAGAAGCGGAGGGGCAGAGAGCAGCCGCATTAACGACACGCCCACCTCATTGCCAGAGGACGCAGGTAAGCTGTTGTTCGTCGTTCCCGGGGTGTCACACGTAGCGACGTGTGCTGCCTCAGGAACGAAGAACAACCTATGTTCACAACGACCAATGAGATTTTGAAAATGAACGACGTGTCAACAATCAACGATTAGGTGAGTATTTTTGATCGTTAACACTCACTCTGAGCTGTTACACGCAACGATGTCGCTAAAGACGCCGGATGTGTGTCACGAAATCAGTGACCCCCGGCGACATATAGTTAGATATGTCGTTGCGTGTAACGGGGCCTTTAGTGTGTGACCTGTCCAGGCTGCCAAAAAGTCTACACTAGAAGATTTTATAAGTTTGATTCTTTTCCCTGCTGCCCTGGAATAGAATTTGCTGGTGGGGTGGCTGACTTCTGAGGCTGATAATACTTATATATTTTCCCCTTACTAAAAATGGTCAGTCCTCCAGCCAGTACTGCAGCATCCAGCAGCTTATTTGGCCAAGAACATGGCTGGGAAAGTACAGACCGCACCATGCCCTCCACCACCTGATCATCTGCCGCTGCTGCCCATTGGCCAATGTCACCAATATCTGCATCCTCAGGATGCAGACAGCGGTAAATACATTGGTGGAGGAGGGGTCACCGACTCTTCCTTCCACCAATCATTGTGTGAGACAGCAGAAGCGATGACGCCACATCTTCATGTCCGCTGTACAGAGCGTCAGCATAGCAGAGCACCAGGGGAACGGGAGCAAGGTGAGTTAGTGGTGTTTGCTTTTTCATATGTGGTGGCTAATTCTGTATATAGGAGGATATGTGGGGGATCATACTGTATATAGGGGCAGTGTGTGGCTCATACTATATATAGGGGCTATTTGGGACTTAAGGCCACTTTACATGCTACGACATCGCCCAAGCAATCTCGTTGGGGTCACGGAATTTGTGACGCACATCCGGCCGCTTTAGCAATGTCGTTGCATGTGACACCTATGAGCGATTTTGCATCGGCGCAAAAACGTGCAAAATCGCTAATCGGTGACATTCCTTCCTATTCCCAATTATCGTTGCTGCTGCGTGTACGATGTAGTTCGTCGTTCCTGCGGCAGCACACATCGCTATGTTTGACACCGCAGGAACGAGGAACATCACCTTACCTGCGGCCACCAGCAATGAGGAAGGAAGGAGGTGGGCACAATGTTACGTCCCGCTCATCTCCGCCCCTCCACTTCTATTGGGCGCCCGCTTAGTGACGTCGCTGTGACGCCGAATGACCTGCCCCCTTAGAAATCTAGGCAGGTAAGTAGTGTGACGGGTCTGAGCGATGTTGTGCGCCACGGGCAGCGATTTGCCCGTGTCGCACAACCGATGGGGGCGGGTGCGCATGCTAGCGATATCGGTACCGATATCGCAGCGTGTAAAGCGGCCTTAACACTGCATATAGGAACTATTTGGGGTTCATATTGTATACAAGAGGCTATGTGGGGCTCATACTATATATAAGGGGCTGTATGGAACAGTAGAATTTCCAGATTTTTCTGTTTATCAGACTTTTTTAAAAAGCAATTTGCATGTGGTTTATGTACCAGGGCTGAGTTTTTGTCCAAATCTGGCCATGCCTACTACTGATTGTATGATAGGAGGAATTAGGAGAGAAATAGAAGATCTGTATGTATCATGAGCAAGGATTAGGCTGAGTTCACATGCCCAGTAATCATCCGTTAGGGTATGCTCACACAAGCTTTGAAATCGGACGAGTGCAATGTGAGAAAATCTCGCATTGCACTCTGACCAATGCTAGTCAATGAGGGAGCTGGTCAGCTTTTCTCACCTCCAGATTCTGGATGCGAGAGCCGTATCACTCGCACCCATTTAAGTGAATGGGTGCGAGAGAAACATCGGACTTCACTCGGATGTTATCCCAGTGCAGTGCGATATACGCACAGGCTGACAATGGAGGAGATGGGGGGGATTAACCCCTCCCTCTCCTCCGCAGCGCCCACCCTCAGCTTCACAGCTGTGACCCGATTGCAAGATCGGGTCACAGTCGCATGACACTCGGCTCACGCTTGTGTAAGACCTGTTAACATTTATATATATATATAGGTTAAAAGACTGTTTGGTGGACTTCCTTGTGTTATGCTGCCACCTGCTGTCAAAACAGAGAACAGCGGGCAAAAGTCCTGCTGCTCGAGTGACTAGTTCAGTCTGGAACAGGAGGAGGAGGAGTCTACATGTGGCTGTGTTTTGCAGAGAGGAGTGTGCTCGAGTAGAATGTAAGATAGAAGGCCTCAGTCTGCCCTGTTTTCCGAGGTCCAAGTACCTTAGAGTGCTGCGTGGTGTCCCCCCCCAAGACACAGATCCAAAGAGGCTGGATGTGGAGCGAGGGGCCAGACAGCACGTGCAAATTACAGATCCAAAGAGGCTGGATGTGGAGAGCGAGGAGCCAGGCAGCACATGCAAGTTACAGATCCGGGACAAAGACTGAACTTTAGAGGTGTCTGCGGCGGAATACGGGCCCCAACGGTGACGAGGTACCCCACGCTGAAATCTGCAGTTAAGTGTGCACACTACTTTTATTTAGGGACAGATAGGAAAAGACTCTGCACTGTGTTATACGAGTAAGATAACAAGGACTCTGCGGTTTTTTTTGTTTAATAAGGATTTCTGTGTTTTGCTTTTGGGAGTACAATCTGAGGCTTCCTATCTTTGACAAGTTATTCAAAGTAGTTGTATGTATATTGCATTATCTCTACTGCTGTGCTCCCTTCCCTCACTTTTCCTCCACCTGTGTTGTGCAATACATTATTAAATTTGCATTGATTAACCCCCATGGTTCCGTGCAGTCCTTGCGTATCCCGTTACCTGCAGGTTATTACATTTGGCGTAGTCGGCAGGATACGGAGGCTGGTACGGAACAATGGACGGACAGGGGGGTGTCGCTGATGGAGGTGTTCTAATACAACCTGATGGGGGAATACCAGCAAGGCAACTGTCCCTGGGGGCTATGCTGACCCATATACCAAAAATAACTGGCAGCAATGTACCTCTCCATGACTGGGCGCAGAGAGTGAGGGGCATGTTGAGAGTAGCAGGAGTGACTGCAGAAAATCAAGGGGAGATACTGTTGATTGCCCTTGAAGGCCATGCTCAAGAGACCATTTTATTGCGCCCTGAGAGTGAACGAAAGACGTTAGAGCAGGTGGTGAAGATTCTTGAGAGAGTGTATGGCGGGAAACCAGAAGCAGGAGATTTACAGGCGCAACTGTTCTACAGGCTGCAGGGTGAAGAAGAAGGTCTGCCACAGTATGCAAATGCACTCCAGAGAATAATGAGACAAATGCTTACAGCAGAGCCAGAACTAGCACAAACCCCCGGTTATGCTGACCGTACCCTACGAGATCAATTCCTCCGTGGGTTACATAACCCCAAGATCAAAGGTGCCCTCCGTGAACGGCTCAGGGTAGAAAAAAACTAACTTTCCAGGAGATACTGGAAGAAGCAGTCTCCCGCACACAAACTGAAAATTGCGACCCACAGAACGCCTGGGGTGAAGTTTGTATGCATAAGGTAGTCCCGGGTGAGAAAAACCGAGAACCGAGCCAGCTTGAGGCTAAAGTGGATCAGTTACAAGAGACTGTTACTGCTCTACAAGAGTTGCTGAAGAATATGCAAGCCCCGGCGTCAGAAGTAGGAACTACAGCACCGCGGCCAAATACCCGCACGCATACCTATCAAGAAGAGAGGGGACAGATCGAGCAGAGACGATCGAGACCCGCTGGAGACTACCAGTGTTGGAACTGTGGAAATCGGAACCATTTATTCCGACACTGTCTGGAAAGGAAGATGTCTCAAGAAAGACCACCATTAAACTAGTGCCTCCCTCCATGGATGGGCACATGGCGGGGAGACCAACTGATCTTAGAGAAAACCAACGCCCTGAAGATATAGCAGCCAACACGCCGACGATCATGGCCGAATTTGAAGGGAAAGAAGTAAGATGCCTGATGGATACTGGGTCCCAAGTGACCACCATGCCAGAACAGTTCTTCTACCAACATTTTGGACAAACTGTATCCATTGACAAAGGGGCACATATCAAACTGAGGGCTGCAAACAATCTTCCCATTCCGGTTGTAGGGGTCGTGTGGATGAACATACGTGCCTGTGGCCAGAACTTAGGCAAAAAAGGGATTGTGTTAACGGAGGGCCGGTACGACAGAGAGGTGCCAGCTATCGTGGGCATGAACATCCTGAAAGAATTAGACCAGTTGCTCTTCCACAAGGGGGGCTGTGATTACTGGAAGATGACAGTTGCTAACCGGCCTGCCCAAAAGGTCTTCCAACACCTTATCCGTGCCCGAGGACTGTGGAAGAATGGTGGCAGCCACTACCCGGTGGGGAGGGTTCGAGGTCCAAGACAGACAACAATTACTCTACCTCCAAATTGTGAGACAGTCCTCACCTTGCCAGTCGGGGCCCACCATACACTCGAGGGGATGGAGGTGTTGGTGGAGCCTTACCGTGGTGAAGAGAACGGAGACGAACCGTTGGTGGCTCGCACTTTAGCAACAGTAAGAAATGGAAGGGTCCCTTTCCGTTGCGTGAACACCGGTGAACAGGCCTACACCTTGACCTCGGGAGTTGTTCTGGCCCATGTCTACCTGGCGCCTGAAGAGGTGGCGGCCGCAGAATCGATTGAATTGCAGCCCATGGCAGGGGAAGCCTGGACTTGGGCTCTTTCTATGGAAAGAAAAGAGAAACCCACTGATCAATGGAACAGTCGTGTCATCTTAGGGCAGATGGGAGTGGACCTGAGCCCCTTCGCTTCAGAGCAAGCCCAAGCCATAGAGGACTTTATTTGGGAGAATCAAGCCAATTTCTCCCGTCACGCAGAAGATTTCAGCTGTACTGACAAGATTCAGCACGAAATACCCACGGGAGATGCCCCACCGATCAGGGAAAGGTACAGGCAAATACCCCCAAAGTACTACCAAGAGGTAAAAGAGCTTTTGGCGCAGATGCTGAAGAGCGGGGTGGTAAGAGAAAGTCAGAGTCCATGGGCTGCCCCAATCGTGCTGGTCAAGAAAAAGGATGGGTCTACCCGCTTCTGTGTTGACTACCGCAAGCTTAATGGATGCACGGTTCGTGATTCCTACCCTCTGCCCCGGATAGAGGAGTCCCTGTCGGCGTTGGGAAAGGCACGTTACTTCTCCTCCCTCGATCTGGCCAGTGGATATTGGCAGGTCCCTGTGCAGAGAAAGACAAGGCCAAGACCGCATTTATTGTACCCATGGGACTCTTCGAGTTCAATCGCATGCCGTTTGGACTAAATAATGCCCCAGGAACTTTTCAGCGCCTCATGGAAAGTTGCCTTGGAGACATGAACTTCGAGGCCACATTGATTTACCTGGATGACATAGTAGTGTATTCTGCAACCTTTGAGAAACATCTAGAAAACCTGGGCCAAGTGTTTCAGCGGTTACGGGCCCATGGGCTTAAACTAAAACCAAAAAAATGCCGGATCTTTCAGGAAGAGATTGAATATCTCGGACACAAGGTGTCAGAAGCCAGCGTACAGCCCTCCGATGGGAAAGTGAGAGCAGTGCTACCATGGCCCACACCCAGCACAGTGCGGGAGGTTCGAGCTTTCCTGGGGCTAGCTGGATATTACCGTCGCTTTATCAAAGATTTCGCGGTACTTGGCAGATGAATTTGTGTGTTCTGTCACTGAATCCTGTTTTACGACATTGGCTCCCAAGCAACAGGTTGTGAAGCAGTGCAGGAGTTGCCACCGTGTGCCCCTTTGCAGAGTGCCTCAGGAGTGTATCGGCCGGGACGGCCGAGGTTAAAGAGGGGGGGAAATGTAAGACCTGTTAACATTTATATATATATAGGTTATAAGACTGTTTGGTGGACTTCCTTGTGTTATGCTGCCACCTGCTGTCAAAACAGAGAACAGCAGGCAAAAGTCCTGCTGCTCGAGTGACTAGTTCAGTCTGGAACAGGAGGAGGAGGAGTCTACATGTGGCTGTGTTTTGCAGAGAGGAGTGTGCTCGAGTGGGCTCTAAGATAGAAGGCCTCAGTCTGCCCTGTTTTCCGAGGTCCAAGTACCTTAGAGTGCTGCGTGGTGTCCCCCCCAAGACACAGATCCAAAGAGGCTGGATGTGGAGCGAGGGGCCAGACAGCACGTGCAAATTACAGATCCAAAGAGACTGGATGTGGAGAGCGAGGAGCCAGGCAGCACGTGCAAGTTACAGATCCGGGACAAAGACTGAACTTTAGAGGTGTCTGCGGCGGAATACGGGCCCCAACGGTGACGAGGTACCCCACGCTGAAATCTGCAGTTAAGTGTGCACACTACTTTTAGTTAGGGACAGATAGGAAAAGACTCTGCACTGTGTTATACGAGTAAGATAACAAGGACTCTGCGGTTTTTTTTGTTTAATAAGGATTTCTGTGTTTTGCTTTTGGGAGTACAATCTGAGGCTTCCTATCATTGACAAGTTATTCAAAGTAGTTGTATGTATATTGCATTATCTCTACTGCTGTGCTCCCTTCCCTCACTTTTCCTCCACCTGTGTTGTGCAATACATTATTAAATTTGCATTGATTAACCCCCGTGGTTCCGTGCAGTCCTTGCGTATCCCGTTACCTGCAGGTTATTACACTTGCAGCAGAACCTGAGCCGGGGGTCATTAGCATATCGCATCCGATGCTCTCGCATCACATGCCATACGCTTGTATGAGTCTAGCCTTAGAAGGGATCCAGCAGCAATCCGATGACAAAAAATGTTGTGCAGACAAAACTTTATTATCCATTTTGAAATAACTCATTTCAGCTGGATCCTTTGGATTCCAGGAAAAAGGATCTAATAGGATGCCAGTCAGTGTAAACATGGCAGGTGAAATATTCTATAAAACAATAGTTTTGCAGACACCTAGTGGGATTGAAAATGTAAAAGAAAATGTTTATGAAAATGTAAAAAAAATGGACAGAAAAAAAAATCAGGAAAAATCACCTTTTTGCCCTAATAGATTTTTTTTATTATGTAAAAAATGTTATTTCTATCACAATGCCTGGAATGAACCAAAATGTAATATTATTAAACCTTATAAACAATATACTGAATGCTGTATTAAGAAAAAAAAATAACCAATAAACCAATTAAAACTATAGCTCATCTAGAAAAAAATGCCCTTACATATAGTCTGTTTTTTTATGCTTTGTGAAAAAGTACTAAACATAAACTATATCCACTTTCTCCACTGCACAAATTTTGACCTCATCCTGACATTACATCCATTCTGGATTCCACTTTCCTTTTCATAAACACAAATGTGTATTGAATTACCCAGTCCATATGGTTACAGGTCTGCATCAGGTGCCGGGGCTTCCTAGTCATATTTGTCTTAGTGCGTACAATGGATTATCGGCAACTGTTACTCATTTATTCAATTTCTGTCTGCTTATAATAACTATCATTATATCTGTTCCCAGTGAGTAGAGAAATGATATAAGTAACAAAAAACAAGACATACAGCGTATGACAACATTTATATAAGGAGCAACTTCTTCTATTTAATACAATGAAAGTTAGAGAAGTCAGATTAGCTGAAGTCAAAATTTAAACAGCAATTAAAGGGTTGGTGTATTACCTAAAATGTCCTTTCTAAATATCTATTTTTACACTCTAAGCCCTTTTGTCATTTGCTTTATTATACACTACCCTACAATTTTCCATAAGTAGCTAATACCTAAATGTGTTCTTTTTTTACTTCACCTCTAGTGACGTTTTGTTTTAGAGGTGTTTAAAAGCGACATCACAGGAGGCTGGGGCTGCACTCAGTTCTCTGCAGCACGTATTGCCCATCAAAGAACAAGACATTATCGGGGGACAAAGCTGCCATCACCACTAGTGATGAGCAAGCGTGTTCAATACTCGATCGAGCATCAGGGTGCTTGGGTAAGCTCATTACTCGATCGAGTATCGTGGGCACTATAACGCCAAGCTCGAGTCTCTGCCGCCATGTTTCATGGCTGTTAGACAATCATTATGTGTAGATTGCCTGCAATACATGGTAATGCCATAGCCATGTTGGCTACTGGCATTACTGTGATTGGCTGGCTGCATCGCATCATTGGATTTTATATAGGACTCAGTGACACAATGCTCAGCTCACTCTCCTCTGGAAGCAGTTCGGGAGAGTTGATCTAGGATGGAGAGCTTAGATTAGAGCAGGGATATAGACTGTGCTTAATTGTAATTGTATACCGTGGCTGCACCATTAAAACAGTTCTTTTCAGGGATAAATATTGTCCTTTCTCTAGGAAAACCACTGTTATTTGCATTCAGTATAGGCCCTTCCCAGCCTAAAAATAGCAGCCTGCAGGCACCCCAGGAGTGGCAAATCATATTAGATGCACCAATTGTAATGCTTCACCTTGGTTCTTTCCAATAGTACTGGTGCATTGGCAATCAGGATAATGGTAGTTGGGTTTAATAACAGCTTTGTAGTTTCAGCTGGCATCAAGCCCTGGTGTTAGTAATGGAGAGGCATCTATAATGGAGAAGGATCGGAAAGTATGAAGATATTGAAACACACACAAAAAAATGTATTTTAAAATACACACCACGATTCCTGCCTTGGTTCACCAATTCTATATAAAAAAGAGCCATGCAGATCCGAAGTAGTCCACCGAATGAGACGTAGTACACAAATAGAAACCTGAAAGACATAAAAAAAGATAAGAAAATAAAAACAAGAGACAGTACTTTTTTTACTAATTTATTCTGAAAAAAGAAACCCCGCAGCTCCAACGTAGTTTATAGTGTTCCCACAATAAACTGGTTAACAAGTGACAGTATATATGTTTTTTTTTTTAAATTGGTGAACCAGGGCTACGAAGTAAAGTAATTTTGTTTGTTTTTTTCTTATAATTTACTGGGTTAGTAATGGTGGTGTTTGATAGATACCTCTCCATTACTAACACCAAGGCTTGATGACAGCTGACATCACACAGCTGACATCAACCCTATAAACCATTGCCCCAATTGCCAATGCACCAGGGTAATTGGGAAGAGCCAAGGCAAAGTGCCAGAATTTGCGCATCTCATATGATGCACCACTTCTGGGGAGCCTGCCGGCTAATATTTTTTATTTGGGAGGTGCTCAATATCAATGGACCTTCCCACCCAGTCTACTTTACCTTTGGTGGTTATCAAAAATAGATTGGACCCCACGTCGTTTTTTCATTTCTTTATTTATTTAAACATAAAAGGCTGACCAATAAGCTGCACCGGGTGCAATTTTCTTATACATCGGGAGGTTGTATAATTATATGTCTGTCTATATGTCTGTCTGGGCTATATGTTTGAATGCTTATATGTCTATCGCTATTTATTCTCTATCTCTATAGCATTCATTGGTGTCCACAAAAACTAAAAAAGCAGGTAAAAAGCACATGCAAAAATGCAAACGAAAACACACTGAAAACGAGTTAAAATGCTCATTATTGCCTCTGCATTTTTCCTGCCAAGACATGGAGAAATGGAACAGAAATTTCTGCATCCAAATACTCAATGCGTGCACATACCCTAATACTCTGACTACTATGTTTCCAGCAACGACCTGGCAGTCAAAGATCCTTCTATGCCTCTTCCCCATGCTGTTTCCCATTCCATTTGAGTGCTAAATCCATCCACTTCACTGCCCTGGTGTCCTGTTGGGGTCTTCCAGAAAAATGCTTGTGTTTCCCATTGACTTCCATTATACTTGGTAATCGACCTGAGCCTGTCCAAGCATCTAACCTGCTCGATATACTGAGTACTTGAAGATTTTAGTGCTCGTTCATCACTAGTCACCACAGTTTCTATCATCACCAGCCTCTGAAGATGTCCTGATTCCAGAGCACTGATAAAATTTGCGTGAATGATTAGTGCAGTGCCGGCAATTTCCTTCTGTCACTGTCACCACAGCTCATAACTGTGTAAATAAGAACATAAGAAAGTAAAAACATAGGAAGCAATTACAAAAGGTGACATTGAAGATGTGATGAGCTCAGTAAAAGCAATAAAGAGCACTATCACATTCATTTTGGTTTCTTATGTATCTGTCACGCTTGCCGGGTCAGACTCTATAGGTCCTATAGTAACACTGACTAGTAAGAGGCAGGTAGGGTTCACTAGACCTCACCGCTGCACTAACAACACACCAGGAAAACAAAAACAAACAGGGGGGAAATTTAACAACCAAAGGATATAGCCTGAGCAAAAACTTGATTGCATAACCTTCCTCAATGGTGGCCAGGACAAAAATGAGTTTGTATCTTCAGCAGGGAATGCTGGGATACCCTACTATTTGAAGCTGAAGGGAGAGACTACTGAGTGTAGCTGATCACTCAGCAAGGAACTGCTTAGGAAAAGCTGCAGTAGAAAATCTGGCTCTTAACCACTGCAGTGCCAAAAGAAATGAAACCCATTTAAATGAAAAGAGCCTTATGAGAGGCTCCAGTCCAAAGGTTGTCACTGGTCTCAACATGCAGGGAGACGACCGTGACAGTATCTCCTCTATGTAGAGTTACCATAGCACAGCTTCTTTTGTATGTTTTATTCTGAGCCTTATATTTAGAGCCCAAATATTCTTATTTCAATTGCTTTAAATCGCTTGTCCATTACTTTTGTTTTTAAAAATGCCCTACTATTGTCTAAAGCTGAAAAAAATAATGTACCTGTCGTGGGCGGAGGAGGGGACGCTGCGCTCTCCCACTGCTCGGGTCCGGCCGCTGCTGCTGCGGCTGCTCGGTGGTGGATTGAGCGGTGGGCTGGATCCCGGGGACTCGAGAGGCGCTCCTCGCCCGTGAGTGAAAAGGGGGAATTTGATTGTGGGGATGTGATTATTGTCCGTGACGCCACCCACGGTTGTGGTGATATTGGTGACACCACCGCTGCTCTAGACGGGGATCCTGGGAGCGGTGACAGGGAGCAGCTTTGTTGTTAGTTCTCCCCTCCGTGGGTAGGGGGTTGGTTGTCCCGGGGCCCGGTGATAGGGGTAGGGATGGATGGCAGGCGGGTTACAGGGCCTGGTGAGGTGCAGGGTCGCGGGGGCAGCGCTGTGCCGCACGGCACGGTGGTACTCACTCAGCCAATGATGAGGACACAGTTCTCGGTAAAACACACGGCTGGATGGACGGGTCCCACAGACGGCTGCGGTGTTGTTTCTCCCAGCAGGTTGATGGTGACTGCCTTTCCCTGCACCTATGTACGGTAGATGGTTCCAATGGGTTCCCACCGGTAACCCGCTCCCCAGCTTGGATATGGGCCGGAGGAGCCCCTTTTACCCGCAGGCTCTGGCCCTGGGAAATGGTTGCCTTGGCGGTGGCGGTGTCTCCCTCTCTTGGTTGGACTGTTGCCTTCTGTCGGGACTTGGCTGCTGGGAAACCCAGGAGGTTCCCTTCACTAACGAATTCGGCAAATTCACGGTGACTCCTAGCCTTGCCGGGGTCCGTAAGCCCCTGCCAGATGGTGCTCACTTCTCTTTGTGTACCGGTCCGGTACCGCCGGGCCACCGCCCGTCCACGGTCCTTACTGTAGACTCCGATAGGCCACTCCTGCAGACGGTCACCACCGTCTGCCAACCTTGCTGTACCGCCCGGGCCACACACCCGGACGCTGTCAGTTAGTTGCTCCACTACCACTTTCCTTCCTTCCACTTTCACCTCCAAAACTGAACTGTTTAGTTTTCCTGCCTCCAGGACTGTGAACTCCTCGGTGGGTGGGGCCAACCGCCTGGCCCACCCCCTGGTGTGGACATCAGCCCCTGGAGGAAGGCAACAAGGGTTTTGTGTCTGACTTCGGTGTGCCTGACCGGGAGTGTGGGGTGTGGTGGTGTTGTTCTCTGTGGCCCCTGACTTGTCCAGGGCGCCACATACCCACCATCCTCCACCTTTTCTTTGTAGTACTGCTGCGTCCCTTTCTAGTCCCCAAAATAGTCCCCCACCTGCTTGTGTGTGTTAACTAGTACTATTCCAGTATTCATCACGGTAAGAAAAATTCTCTTTTTCCCCATTGACTTGCATGAGGTTTGTTATTTGTAACGAATACTTTGTGATTCGCTATGAATAATCCGAACACTAATAGTTACTATTCACCCATCACTAGTCACAAGAGAATAGTCAGAAAGTATTTTGAGAGTCAATATTTTTTTAACCTCTTTTCAATTAATGCAGCTTCTTTTATCCTTTAACAAATGTAAAGATCTGATAAATTAGACAGAAGAAAACGGTTAAATGAGGGATATTGCGGTAAAGTATGTTATTGGCACTACGGAGTTGATAATGGCGTTGGCTTAGGTAAACTCTACTTTCTGCTCTAAAATTTCCTCTTGGAACGATGGAAGGTATGCAAGTGATATTATTCTGTATGTAGCACTGTATTAAATGGATTAGTAGAAGTGTTTTCTTAGTCTGGAGACATGTCTGAACACTGTTAGACAATTTGGTAATTTTAGACCAGAAACCTTGTGAAGAATGCAGAGGGAGTAGGGTTAATAAGCCTCATCTGCACTGCTGGTTATACTGCTAGCTTTATGAACCTGAATAGTTTATGCTTTTAGAAATTCCTTGTGCGGAAACATGTAGGATAATTTCAGCAGTCAATCAGATTAATGAAAAACATCTCCCATAGAGAAGTGTCCTCCTCAATTCACAGAAAGTGTTGATGGTGCCTGTAGGAGAAATGTTTATTCGTTACTTTGAAAGATTTTCCCCATTGACTTGCATTGCACATGCTATTCAGAACAAATTCACGAGTATTAGACAGTACTCGTTGTGAGTTTAGTGAGTACGAATAGTTAGATATTCGCTCAACTCTAATCATAACATCACAATGTTACAACATGCATTGCCCAAAGCCCCATAGCATAACCAGGAATAATAAAGAACATTCAATTGAAATCAAATAATTTAAATGCAAATTGAATTTCCTTGATAAATTTGCAAGATTTGTTGAATTTGAATCCGGGCACATCCCTTCAATTTTATGGCCAACCTCTCAGCTAGTTTTCCTTGCTTCTTTTTCTAGCTTTCTGTAACTTGCGCACAGTTAATAGTCACCTGGCAGCTCGAAAATGGCTACCACGAACAGGCTTAGTGTAAGCTACTCAATTTCCCAGAACCCACGGGTTACCCTGGCCTTGACCCGTTAATTCCTCTACAGAGATCTGAGCTTAAACAGAGATCCCTGGGTAAAAGCCACAGAGTAAGCTGCTGTTTGGTGGCACAAGCTATCAAGAAGCCGGGTCAGATCTAGGAGGTCATGTCAGGAACAGACTTAAACAACAAGCGGGTAGTCAAATGTAAAGCCAAGATCAATGAACCGGAATATCAGGTCAAAATACCGGAGAAGTGTCAACTTCAGAGGTCGCAAAAGAACCAATTTTTATGCCCTTAAACCAGAGAGTTGTGGCACACAAAATAGTTAATAAATAGCATTTCCCACATGTCTACTTTACATCAGCAACATTTTGGAAACCACATTTTTCATTAGGAAGTTAGAAGTTTTCAAAGTTTATCAATAATTTCTCATTTTCCAACAAAATGTATAAAATTTACCTTGCACCCCCATGTGCTTCCCAGAATTTTATAACCTTGAGCCGTGAAAATTAAAAAATACATTTTTAACCAAAGACCTGTTGCTTTAACCACATATTTTTCAAATTCACTAGGGTAAAAAGAGTTAATGGACCAAACAATTTGTTGTGCAATTACTCCTGAGTAAGGGCTCATGCGCAAGTAACTGCAGAATATTCTGCAGCGATTTGACAGCACATTTGGAAGAGCAGATTTTGCTGGGTTTTTTTGAGGGGTGAGCCATAGTATGTTTCCAGAACCTTTGTGATACCTGTAACATGGAAGCCCCCTATATTTCTGTTAACAGATAATGAACCTGAGTGTGATCTTGCACTTATGCTGGTTGAGTTGAATACTATTTGGTGGTGATTTGGGATGCATAACATTTTGGATCAGTCCATATTTATTCTCTGCTGTATGCTGAGCACTTACACAGGAGTTTCCATCTATATCTCCGAAATATGTGACTCAGGTGAAACCCTCAACAGATCCACTCACTAATGAGGCAGCAGAGTTTCTCTGGACTCTGTTTGGCCTCTGTTCAGTGGTGTCCATCCTTTAAAAGGGGCACAAAACTATTGTTGATCGCGGTTTTGTGTTCGTATAAAAATACACGTAAAAAGATGGACACCACAGGACCACAGACCAGAAAGGAGTCCAAAGTGACTTCCTCTACCTCTTTACAGTGAATTTTCAGTTCGGATTGTTGTCAGTATCACGTTTTTCAGAGATTTACATGTAATCCTTTGTGTAAGTGCTCAGCGTAGAGCGCAGGATAAATATGAGCCTTTCTGTACTGTGATCTTTGGTAGTCAAAATAAATAAAAACAGCAGCAGTTGAAGAATTGCCTTTATTTATTTTTTATGCTGTTCACCTTACAGTATAAGTGATTAGGCACTTTTATTACTCAGGTCAGTACAATTTCAGTGATATGAAGTTTATATCGGTTTTTTTTTGTTTGGATACAATCACGCGAAGAAACGCTTTTTTACAAAATTAAGTTTTTTACATCTCTGGATTTTTGAAGACCATAGTTTCTTACTTTTTTGCTGACAGAGTCAAGTGAGGGCTGTTAATTGCTAGATCAGTTGGGGTTTTTATTGGTTTCATTTTGGGACAAATAATATTTTTTGATCATTTTCTATTCTGCTTTTTGTGAGAAAGAAATATGAAGCAACAGCAATTCAGGAATTGATTTTTGTTTTACGCCAATTACCTTTCAGTATAAATGATTAGACACCTTTATTCTTCAGGTCAGTTTGATTACAGCGATACCACATTTACATAGTTTTTTATGCTTTGTCGCTTTTACACCAGAAAACTATTTTGTATAAAAAAAATAGTTTTAGCATTGCTGTATTTTTATTTTTTGGCTGATGGAGTTGCATGATGGCTTGTTTTTTGCGGGACAAGATGACATTTTCAATGGTACCATTTTTATTTATATATTACTTTATGATCGTGTTTTATTTCATTTTTTTGTCAGCAGTATGATGACAAGCTATAGGTTTTTCTACATTTTTAATTTTTTCACAGTTTTTAATTTTTTTGGGACAGTAAAATCAGAGTAAATGTGATTTTTAGAAATCCCATGCCCACTGTTCTTCTTTTCTCTGCAGCATAAATTGACAGGTGGTGCAGCTTCCTGAGCCCACAGCATGTCAATTTATCCTGCGGAGACGCGAGTGTTCTCCATGGGGAGAATAGAGCTAAAGTGCACAGTGGCCCGAACCTTGATCGTGGGTACAGACTGCTGCGTTCTTCCATAGACAACACTCGCATCTTTGCAGGAGGGCTGACACTGCGTCCTAGACACATGGTCACCGGATCATTGGAACATAGCCTAAAACTGAGAAATTTGGTGCTAAAGCAACATCTTTGTGAAATACCTGTGGGTTTCAAATGCCCATTATACCAATGAATAAAATCATTGTGGGGGTCTAATTTCAAAAATGGGGTCACTTTTAGTGAGTTTCTGTTAGGGCCCCTGAAAATGCAACATGGTGCCCGTAATTTATTTCAGCTTTTCCAAAATTCAAATGGTGCTCCTTGTGTTCCGAGCCCGTCGTTTTGTCCAACCAGACCACATCATTTTTGACCACATGTGGGGTAGCTCTGTGCTCATATGAAATTGAGTAACAAAGTGTAAGGTCCACTTTTTGGTGCGTGTTCTTGAAAAAGTGAGAAATTTGGTGATAAAGCAAAATTTTTGTAAAAAAAAATGAAAATTTTCAATATGATGACCTATTATCAATTACTGTGAAGTACCTGTGGATTAAAAATGGTTACTATTCCACTGAATAAAATCCATGAGGGGTCTAGTCTCCAGAATGGGGTTACTTGAGGGGGATTTTTGCTGTTTAGGTACGATAGGGGCCTTGCAAATGCGACATGGTGCCAGCAATTTATTTCAGCTATTCCAAAATTTAAATATACTTGTTCCATTCTGAGCTCTCCTGTTTGTCCAAACAGAACTTTCTGACCATAAGTATGATATCACCACACTTATATGAAATTGAGTGACAAACTTTAGAATACACGTTTTGGTGTTAACTCTTGTAGAAGTGAGAAATTTGGTGCTAAAACATAATTTTTTTGTGAAAAAGAAAATGTTCAATGTGACGACTTAAGGTTATCAAATTCTGTACCTGTGGGTTCAAAATGCTCACTATGTAACAAATTTTGGGGTCCATTTTGTTCTCTTCTTTCTTGCAAAAGTGAATAAATTGGGGCTAGAGCTAAATTTTTAGGTAAAATGTTAATTTTGCGTTTTTTTCCATTCCACATTGCTTTAATTCCTGTGAAGCACCTGAAGGGTCAATAAACTTCTTGGATGTAGTTTTGAGTACTTTGAGGGGTGCAGTTTTTAGAAGTCACTTCAAATATGATGTGTTCTCTATAAAATGGTTTTATAAATTTTGTTGAAAAAAATTAGAAATTGATAATAAAATTTGAACCCTCCTATCTTCCTAACCTCAAAAAATGTTGGGAAAAGTTATGATATAACTCTCTGGTTTAAGGGCATACATTTTTGTTAAATTTCTGATTTTTTTTAACAAATGAAAGCAAAAAATATTATAATAAATTTACCACTATCATGAAGTACAATATGTCACAAAAATAAACTCAAAATCACCGGGTCTTATTGAAGCGTTCCTGAGTTATTAACTAATAAAGTGACAGTGGTCAGATTTCTAAAATTTAGCCTGGTTATTAGCCCTAAGACACACGGCATGAAAAGCGAGTGGAATGCGATAAAACTTTGCATTCCACTCGAACCAATATTAGCCTATGTCCCAGCACACATGAGCAATTATTTTCTCAGCCCTAATCGGACCGAAAAAACAATTGCAGCATGCTGCGACTGTAATGCGTTTCTGGTTTCTCTCGCACCCATTCAAGTGTATGGGGCGAGAGAAAATTGCACTGCACTCGCAGTACAACCATATACCGCGAGTGCAGAGCGAGAATGGCAATAGCTGGCAACGGAGGAGAGAGGGAGATAAATCCCTCCCTCTCCTCCGCAGCGCTGGCCCTCCCCTTCGCAGGATGGGCCCGCCCCTCCTCAGAACCAGCCCGCCCCCTGCAGCTGAGGTCTGATTGCATGATCGAACCTCAGTCGCAGAGACACTCGCATGGCACTCGGCTCCTGTTGTGCTGCCAGTGTGAGCCAAGTGTCATGCGAGGATCGCATTAGTCCCCCATGTGGCCCCGGCCTAAAGATCAAAATTGGCTTTGTTCTTATGGGTTTAATGTGTATTATTTATTATTGAAGTAAAAAATAAAATTACAGTTACTCTTTAAAGGGAACCTGTCCAGTGCAATATGCACCCAGAACCACAAACAGTCCTGGGTGCATATTACTAATCCCTGCCTAACCGCTTCTGAATGCCCGCCACTTCCGATCATGCACAGTAGACCTCTCTGAAGTCGGGACATGTACATCCGACTTCATACTGCACATGACCGGAAGTGCTGGGCATTCAGAAGCCCAGTCACAGCAAACACAGGTACATGCATCACTACTGGGGATGCGGCATTGAATAGCATGTTAGGACGCCCCTGTGGGTGTGCTAACATGCTAAAAGGGTGGCTAGTCGGGGAATATAACGCCCTTGGGACTAGACCCCACCCTCATTAGCATATGATAAAAGATCTTTATAAATACTTTTCTAAAGATCTCTTTATCTATGCTAGTCTATACAGGGGCAGTGAGGCAGGGATTAGCAATATGCATCCAGAACTGCTCGAGGTTCTGGGTGTATATTGCACCTGACATGTTCCCTTTAAAAATCCCTATCATCTGGCATGTAATTAGGCTTATTAGACTGCATAGGACAGAGACTGTCTATATGGGGCAGGAGACTTCCCATCTGTCCAACATCAGAGCCCTAATCTAGGTTTAAACCCAATCATATGCAAAATGTGCTGCGCACACTGCTTAATTGCAAGAAATGTGCTAAATTCATGGACTTACAGTTTATGGATATATATAATCACGTGGCCTCGCTCAGAAGATGCATTAGAGCCAGGGGCACTTCACGACATCGACTTGTTGCATTGAGAAAAGCTAAAATGCTAATTTTTCAACTCATTTATGTTTCTCATTATTTATTTAAACTATAATTTCATCCAAACTTACAACTTCTATTAATGAATCCCACTGCAATATTCAGCCCTTTGGCTGCAGAATTTTTCAAAGGAAATACTGCAAAGATGCATGTACAAGCGACTGTTTACATCAATGCTGCACTAAATAATACAGAGGAGCCAGCAGCATCAGGCGAGAGTCCGCAGCACAATGGGATGCAGTCAATATGCTTTTACACAGAAATGCCTAGGATTGCTGAATAGTGATTTGTTTTTTTCACCCAGGCTGGAAAAGAAGCATATTACATGTGAATGTAATTGGCTCACTGTGGAATTATTATACTTAATGATGTATTGTACAATTTGGCATTCCATGTTCATTAGCGTTCTGCTTTATATTTATTGGTTAATTACCGTATATGCGCATGACAATTGAGACTTATTGAGTTCATTCTTATATCTGACACATTTTACACACACAATTTCATAGTATTTGCAGTGCTGATTAATGGAGAAAAATTTGTAAAAATTTCACACATTTATCATATACCACAATATAATATTACACTTTATGAGCAAACATGAGATCTATTCATTGTATTGTCCTGCTGTAGGTAAATTGCACAAGTTCTATACTGTTTTCATCACATCATATGTAGTATTTGTTCAAGGAACAGCATATCAGGTTGGTCACTACTATCTAAGGGGGGCTTTGCACACTACGACATCGCAGGTGCGATGTCGGTGGGGTCATGTCGAAAGTGACGCACTTCCTGCGTCGCTCTCGACATCGTAGTGCGTAAATCCTAGATGATACGATTAAAGATTGCAAAAGCGTCGTAATCGTGTCATCGGTGTAGCGACGGCGAATTCCATAATTACGCTGCCGCGATGGTCCGATGTTGTTCCTCGCTCCTGCGGCAGCACACATCGCTGTGTGTGAAGCCGCAGGAGCGAGGAACATCTCCTACCTGCGTCACCGCTGCTTCCGTCGGCTATGCGGAAGGACAGAGGTGGGCGGGATGTTTACATCCCGCTCATCTCCGCCCCTCCGCTCCTATTGGCCGCCTGCCATGTGACGTCGCAGTGACGCAGCACAACCCGCCCCCTTAAAAAGGAGGCAGTTCGCCGGCCACAGCGATGTCGCACGGCAGGTGAGTGCATGTGAAGCTGCCATAGCGATAATATTCGCTACGGCAGCTATCACAAAGATATCGCAGCTGCGACGGGGGCGGGGACTATCGCGCTCGGCATCGCAGCATCGGCTTGCGATGTCGTAGTGTGCAAAGCCCACCTAAGAACCCCTTCACAAGTCCATGTTTCCAGTCGGTTTTCACACGTACTGAAGACATGTTAAAACGCCTATTAATTAAGTTCAATGTGATCTCCACACCTCCACTTTCACACAGATCATGTGTCCATATGATCCACATGGAGACAAGTTCTATTTTTTCCAGCAGCACAGCTGAAATGCCTACAGCACACAGATGGTGTCCATATAACAAATACCAGAAAACACCCATTACACTGAAATGAATGTTTTTTACATGTTAAAGATGTGCAAAGGTAGATAAATAGATAGATAGATAGATGGCTTGTACAGTTTTTAATCTTAATAAATAAATAATTAAATGGGGAAAAAAACATGGGTCCTCCCATGTTTGATAACCAGCAAAGGTAAAGCAGACAGCTGTTGCCTGATATTATCAGGATGGCAAGGTCCATGGTTATTTGGGCCTTACCAACCTTAAAAAGCAGCCTGCAGCTGCTCCAGAAGTGGCTCATCCATTAGATGTGCCAATTTTGGTGCATTGCCCGACTCTTCCTGATTGCCCTGGTGCAGTGGCAATTGAGGTTATAGTTTATGGGGTTGATGTCAGCTGTGAATTGTCAGCTGGCATCAAGCCCAGGGGTTAGTAATGGAGATCATACATCCCCATTACTAACCCAGTAAGCGCAGATCGGAAGTAATCCACATAATCCGACGTAGTCCACAATGGAAATCTGACATGCATAAAAAGAGAAAAGGTAAAGAAATAAAAACAAGAATCTTCATCATTCACCAAATTTATTAGAAAGTAAAGTTCCAACATTCAACATAATCCAGGGGTTCCCACATCATTGCTCGATTACCTGTATCAAAGTCTATGGAGACTCAGAAAGAGGTGCTATAAGCATAGAGCAGCAACCTGTCCCAGTGCACAGGATGACCCGGGGACTGTGATCAGCGGTGATTTCAGAAATGTGATGACCTTTTTTAGCTTGAAAAAGGTTGTTTATTAATTGAAACGTAGTCATGTCACCTGGTCTAATAAAGTCCAAATTACTTTTTTTTCTACTTTGAAGTGCTGCCTTCTTTTTTCATCTATTTATCATCTATGAATCTATCTATCTCTATGTTTGCACATCTTTAACACATAAAAAAACCATTTCAATGTCATACATTTTTTTTCCAATACATGTCACATGGATGTTAAATGAATGTTTCACAGACAGCCCAAGGATGCCAAACAGACAACAAATGGATGTCACACAGTTGTCATACGTAGACACATGGATAGCACACAGATGACACACGGATAACCCACGTAAATATGGATGGAAAAAACGGACCATGCAAAACGTGCGTTTTTTAAATAGACATGTGAAGGGAGCTTAACAATATTCTCTATATATAAGCTAGAGAATCTTAAGAACCCTTTTACAATATGTGCTCTCAAGAAATCCATAGGAATATTAAAGTATAGGTGTGTATACTTTCATCCTAAGGATGAAAATGGGGGCTCTTTTGCATTGATCAATACAGCGGCTAAACATCTCTTCTATTCCCATTACTCATAGCAGTTATGCATATTCCATTTGCAAGTTTTTTCAATTTTTCAGATGGTTCATTGTGTTTTTCATTCTAGTATTCCCATAACTGTTTTCCTTTTCATTATTTCCCCATACATTGTGACTAGTGTGCAACTCTTTACCTTATTGTATAGTTATATATTTTTGAGTTTTGCACCTTGTTCACACCATTGGAGTTTCAGACGTAAATTCTTTAATTAGAATGCACTTTCTGTCTGAGAGCCCTGCCCCACCCATAGCCATGTGTTTCATTTCACATACTGTATATAGCTTGGTCCTTTGCTTCCCATACAGAGCAAATTTTTTAACTGCAGGTGAGGTTACACATAACTTAGGGACCCCAAAAACAGAGATTACCTTGGCGTTGGTTTGGGGCTCTTTTGCATTGATCAATACAATGGCTAAACATCTCTTGTATTCCCATTATTCATAGCAGTTATGCATATTCCATTTTCAAGTTTTTTCAATTGTTCAGATAGTTCATTGTATTTTTCATTCTAGTATTCCCATACCAGTTTTGCTTTTTATTATTTCAGTTCTGTTTAAAGTCATTTGATTGCCCATCTGGTCAACCTCTGGTGACATCTTATCTCCTCCAAACAAAAATTTGGACTGAAGTGCAAGTAAAGTGCAATGGCTCAATCATCTTCTACAACTGAGTTTGTCCAATGTTACTTTAGTCGTTTAACGTACCCTGGTCAGTTACCTCTAAGTCAGTTGGTGGTCATTTCATAACCTACTTAGACATGCCAAATGCACTCCATGTGCACTGAATGATTTTTAGTACGATCGGGCACATGCTGCAGAATATCATTGATGTAGGCAGAAAAGGACTTGTGTTGCCGAGGAAACTTACAAATCATTTTACGAGATGAATGAGCATTTTGTTT
Source organism: Anomaloglossus baeobatrachus (assembly GCF_048569485.1). Classification (NCBI taxonomy): domain Eukaryota; kingdom Metazoa; phylum Chordata; class Amphibia; order Anura; family Aromobatidae; genus Anomaloglossus; species Anomaloglossus baeobatrachus. The sequence goes on from NC_134355.1 coordinate 553,761,202, forward strand.
GTTCATTGGGTCATTGTCAGCCTAGTTAAGAAGCTCTCTCATTAAGTTTGTTTATTAAATCTGTGTATATGTACAGTACAGACCAAAAGTTTGGACACACCTTCTCATCTCTAGAACAACTGTTAAGAGGAGACTTTGTGCAGCAGGCCTTCATGGTAAAATAGCTGCTAGGAAACCACTGCTAAGGACAGACAACAAGCAGAAGAGACTTGTTTGGGCTAAAAAACACATGGAATGGACATTAGACCAGTGGAAATCTGTGCTTTGGTCTGATGAGTCCAAATTTTTGATCTTTGGATCCAACCACCGTGTCTTTGTAGAAAAGGTGAACGGGTGGACTCTACATGCCTGGTTCCCACCGTGAAGCATGGAGGAGGAGGTGAGATGGTGTGGGGATGCTTTGCTGCTGACGCTGTTGGGGATTTATTCAAAATTGAAGGCATACAGAACCAGCATGCCTACCACAGCATCTTGCAGCGGTGTGCTATTTTATCTGGTTTGCATTTAGTTGGACCATAATTTATTTTTCAACAGGACAATGACCCCAAACACACCTCCAGGCTGTGTAAGGGCTATTTGACTAAGAAGGAGAGTAATGGGGTGCTACGCCAGATGACCTGGTCTCCACTGTCACCAGACCTGAACCCAATTGAGATGGTTTGGGGTGAGCTAGACAGCAGAGTGAAGGCAAAAGGGCCAACAAGTGCTAAGCATCTCTGGGAACTCCTCCAAGACTGTTGGAAAACCATTTCCGGTGACTACCTCTTGAAGCTCATCAAGGGAATACCAAGAGTGTGCAAAGTAGTAATGAAAGCAAAAGGTGGCTACTTTGAAGAACCTAGAATATAAGACATATTTTCAGTTGTTTCACACTTTTTTAAGTATTTCATTCCACATGTTTTAATTCATAGTTTGGATGTCTTCAATGTGAATCTCCAATTTTTAGAGTCATGAAAATAAAGAAAACTCTTTGAATGAGGAGGTGTGTCCAAACTTTTGGTCTGTACTGTATGTCCATGTAGCATAATGTGAATGTATATCACCCGCCGCCACTTTCTCCAGGATCCAGTTCTATTCCTATCACGGATGTGTCATGGGTGACAGTCATGTGGTTTCTGGCAATAGAATATCACAGCGTTTGGCTGCGCAAAATGCTCCCCGACCTTCCATTGTTCCTGCTGTTAGCATATGTTGTATTAAGTAGCTTTCCTGATGAATTTTCATCTCTTCCCCTTTAGGACCCAGCAGGAACTCGCCATAAATCCAGCTGCTGATTATCAGTATTCTCTTTGTGTTTAAATATTCTCACCTTCCCTGGACTGGTGCTGGTGATATTGTGATATTATTCAGTTAATTCTGCCCTGTTTGCAAGCAGGTGGCTTGTACTCATCTGTGGTATAGTTGCTGTAACTTTGTTGAACTTCTACCTGAGTCATGTGTGGATAAGTTGTTCATGCATTTTCCCCTCTGTGTCCTCCTTGTGTCTTCTATTATTATTATTATTATTATTATTATTATTATTATTATTATTATTTATTATTATAGCGCCATTTATTCCATGGCGCTTTACAAGTGAGAGAGGGTATACGTACAACAATCATTAACAGTACAAGACAGACTGGTATAGGAGGAGAGAGGACCCTGCCCGCGAGGGCTCACAATCTACAGGGAATGGGTGATGGTACAATAGGTGAGGACAGAGCTGGTTGCGCAGTGGTCTACTGGACTGAAGGCTATTGTAGGTTGTAGGCTTGTTGGAAGAGGTGGGTCTTGAAGTTCCTCTTGAAGCTTTCCACGGTAGTGGAGAGTCTGATGTGCTGAGGTAGAGTGTTCCAGAGTATGGGCGATGCACGGGAGAAATCTTGTACGCGATTGTGGGAAGAGGAGATAAGAGAGGAGCAGAGTAGGAGATCTTGTGAGGATCTGAGGTTGTGTGCAGGTAGGTACCGGGAGACTAGGTCACAGATGTAGGGAGGAGACAAGTTGTGCATGGCTTTGTATGTCATGGTTAATGTTTTGAACTGGAGTCGTTGGGCGATGGGAAGCCAGTGAAGGGATTGGCAGAGTGGCGAGGCTGGGGAGTAGCGAGGGGAGAGGTGGATTAAGCAGGCCGCAGAGTTTAGGATAGATTGGAGAGGTGCAAGAGTGTTGGAAGGGAGGCCAGAGAGCAGGAGGTTGCAGTAGTCGAGGCGGGAGATGATGAGGGCATGCACTAATGTTTTTGCAGATTCTTGGTTAAGGAAAGCACGGATCCGGGAGATATTTTTGAGTTGTAATCGGCATGAGTTGAAGAGGGCTTGGATGTGTGGCTTGAAGGATAGAGCAGAGTCGAGGGTTACTCCAAGGCAACGAGCTTGTGAGACTGGGGTGAGTGAGCACCCATCAAGTTTGATGGAAAGGCTTGTTGGAGGAGATGAGTGAGAAGGAGGAAAGACAATGAACTCTGTTTTGTCCATGTTAAGTTTTAGGAATCGTGCAGAGAAGAAGGATGAAATAGTAGACAGACATTGTGGAATTTTGGTTAGTAGAGAGGTAATGTCAGGTCCAGAGAGGTAGATCTGTGTGTCATCGGCATAGAGATGATACTGGAAGCCGTGGGACTCTATGAGCTGTCCAAGGCCGAAGGTGTAGATGGAGAACAGCAGGGGTCCAAGAACTGAGCCTTGGGGGACACCGACAGATAGGGGGCGAGATGAGGAAGTGGTGTGAGAATGGGAGACGCTGAAAGTTTGGTCAGGTAGGTATAAGGAGATCCAAGATAGGGCCAAGTCTGTGATGCCCAGAGATGAGAGTATAGTATTTAGTGGGGTTGACGAAGAGTTAATTCCATTCGTTCTCTATTTAGGGCCCACCAAGAGGGATACTTAGGGTCAAGTATTCAGCCAAGCGTATAGATGTGTAACCTACCTAGGGTGGTGAGGGACCCCAGGGACAAACAGTAGGTTTGGTCAGGAGTCACCATCTTCCTCTTCCCTAGACACAGGGTTTCCCTTCCATGCAGTTTTGCTGTTTGCATGGTTTTTCCTTGTACCTAGTGTGACCGTTCTGCTCCTTTTCTCAGTTACATTTCAGGTCACACTGCGCTCTGCATGACCAGGATTTTTCAATGTAAGTCTGTCTTTGGAGCATCAGAACGAGAATCCACAGACTTTTGTTATAAAAGAGACTTCCGGCTCACGCATAGTGATCTGTATAGTCTGTAGAGTGTTGATGTCACTGAGAAGAACAGAACAACCTTAGGGTACCGTCACACTAAGTGAAAATTATTACCAAGGAATAGAACAATGTACAGCAAATGGCAATAAAGTTAAAATTTAGCTTTTAATTAAGTCTATTAAAATCGACTCATGGTCTAGTATTCACCCGTGCAAGAAAATCACACAAATTAGACGGACACAGACAATTGAGCATCATGTCCCATCTAAGGTAATATCTATGTTATTTTTTCTGCCAGAGAGGATGGGTGAAATATGATACCCTATTTCTGCCAGATGTAAAACAGCAATTTGAGGTAAAAAAACATATTGTGTGTAATTGCACTACCCTTTGGATAAGAGCATTTGATAATGAGGTACCATAGAAGTAATTGATATCTGACCTATCCTTCTCCAGTGAGGTTTTGAATATCTCCTGGAATTGAATACCCAATTTGTCTGTGTCCGTCTAATTTGTGTGATTTTCTTGCACGGGTGAATACTAGACCATGAGTCGATTTTAATAGACTTAATTAAAAGCTAAATTTTAACTTTATTACCATCACACTAAGCAACGCAACCAGCGATCCCATCAGCAATCTGACCTTGCAGTACCGTTGGTGCTTCGCTGCATGGTCGCTGGTGAGCTGTCAATCAGGCAGATCTCCACAGCAATCAGAGATCAGCCACCAGCCACCAGCGACCTGTGTAACGACACTGTGCTTCGTAACCATGGTACACATCGGGTTACTAAGCAAAGCGCTTTGCTTGGATACCCGATATGTACCTTGGTTACCAGCTTACTGCAGGCTGCCAGAAGTCAGCTCCCTGCTCCCTGCACATTCAGATCGTTGGCTCCCGCTGTCAAATACAGCGATGTGTGCTTCACCGCAGGAGAGCAACAACCAAAAAATGGTCCAGGACATTCAGCAACGACCGGCGACCTCACAGCAGGGGCCAGGTCGTTGCTGGATGTCACACACAGCGACATCGCTAGCAAGATCGCTGTTGCGTCACAAAAAACGTGACTCAGCAGCGATGTCTCTTGTGATGTCGCTTAGTGAGACGTGGCCTTAAGATCCTGGAGAAGGCAGCGGTAGGTGAGTATAATGATACACTCATACTTCACTAAATGCACTATAAACAGAGTAAATTAAATAAAATCACGGGAAAGCTTTTTTAAACAGGTGGACAATCTGTAAACAAGTGTTTTTAGAGTTATCCCTTCATGAATTTTGGCCAATGTAAATGCACCCTTAGACAATACTTGTAGATATTCTAGAATTGGAGTTTGAACTGATTGTCCACATGTAATTCATTGCTATTTTATTTACATTCTTCAGCATTTTCAAAGCCAATTTACAGTCAATCCACTCTGCCAAGGTTTTCTAAAGAAGATTTTTTTTTTTCAAAAATCTTTCCATTTCAATCACATGATATTCGGTGCTGTTATCTTTCCTAACTACATGAACACAGATCTCAAATTCCCAAAGAAATGTAATTACTACTCACAAAGTACATTTGCTCTGAGTGTTCTGTTGGCTTGCCGTTAAATTACTTCTGTTATTATTAAAACCCTTTTAATTTCCAGTCAATAGTTTATTTCCATTAAGGTACCGTAGTCTCCATGGTGGGTACACTGTTTTAACAGGAAGAATGTTTTCTCTCTAATAGCTCACTTAGGCAAGCAATCTTACTGCTGTGAGAGTATCACAGTTACAGATCACAAATGATACTTATCAGGGTGTCACACATCAGCGACCTGAGGAAAAACAATACTGCACCTCGCTATTTCCAGATATAAGCCAGTCCAAGGAGGGAGCTTTCCTAGAAACACAAATGTAAGTACATCAGCATCTTATTATGAAGAATAGCTTCAGAAAATGACTAATTGTTGAAATTAAAAAATAATAATAAACATATTTTATGAAAATTATTTCTCATTTAAAAGGAATAAATCTCTAGTGTCATGTTTTGCTATGTGCATAAGACGTCTTTTAAACCCAGACGGACAACTTAAGTTTTTTAAGCAGAATACGCTTCAGAAATATCTGTCTTTTTTTTTTTTCCTCAAGTCTTTTATGACGTTATGACATCTTTTCAGTCGCTTCCTGAGCAATTTTTTATATGTTTTTTATAATTTTTTTTTACTTTTGTTTTCTGATCTTTTTTTAACTCCATTTAATAATGAAGAAACCACAAACGGGTTTTTAATCAAAAACGATGGGAAGATGCTCCTAAAGACATCGGAGCATCATCTTTTAAGCTTTCCCATTGACTTGTATTGTAGAGACTCATCCAAGCAGAAAATGGCAGAGAATGGACATATCACTTCTTTTAACCACTTAGTGTTTTTGGAAACATGAAGCAGTTTGAAGACGATCAAAGACTGATCAAATAAATTAACAGTAAGTTAATTTCATAGAGATACAGATGTTCATTGTTTTGGGCATTTTCTGATAAACGTAATCCACCTAAAAAAGACTTTGAGTGCACACAACATTTTTGGTTGCTAGTACCTGAAAGTCAATATTGGACTCTTCTACAAGCCTTGCAAAATGAACAAAGGAATAGGCAAAACCAAGTAAAATATATCTTTGTACTGTGTTAGCCAGTAGAGATAAAAAAAATTGTTTAAAAGAACAGAGAGTCCTCAGTGGTTGATACCTTTTAATGGCTAACTGAAAAGATGGTAAGAATTGCAAGCTTTCGAGACTACTCAGGTCTCTTCATCAGGCATGGTATAACACAAAATCTGAAGAGTCACATATTTATACACAACAGGACTCAGAGAGTCCTCAGTGGTTGATACCAGAGAGTCCTCAGTCCTGTTGTGTATAAATATGTGACTCTTCAGATTTTGTGTTATACCATGCCTGATGAAGAGACCTGAGTAGTCTCGAAAGCTTGCAATTATTACCATCTTTTCAGTTAGCCATTAAAAGGTATCAACCACTGAGGACTCTCTGTTCTGTTAAACAATTTTTTTAGGCAAAACCAGAAACCCTTCTGTAGAAAGGATATTATAACTGAGCTTGTTTAATGAAAACATAAGTTCTGATTCATTAATTGTCTTGTGCCACATTTCTTTTTGAAATGGTGTTTTTATGTCAGGTCTACCTGTTTCTAATAATGGATAAGAGCTTATCGGGAACGCTGTGGGGCCAAGCATGACTGACAACGTTTTTGTAATTTTCACCACTAAAATGGCATACATTGGGACAAAGATACAGTCATGGCTGAAAGTGTTGACACTCTTGAAATTGTTTCAGAAAATGAAGTCTTACTCCAAGAAAATTATTGGTATTACACATGTTTTATATACACATGTTTAGTTGCTTTATGTGTAGAGTTGAGCGCGGTTCGCGGTTCGAGGTTCTCCAGTTCAAGGCTCGAGTGATTTTGGGGCCTGTTCTAGATTGAACTAGAACTCAAGCTTTTTGCAAAAGCTCGATAGTTCTAGAAACGTTCGAGAACGGTTCTAGCAGCAAAAAAAACAGCTAATTCCTAGCTGGCTTTCCACTGTAATAGTGTAAGTCACTCTGTGACTCACACTATTATGACATTTCAGTGTATAGTGTGCGGGAACAGCGCCTTCAGATCACTGCTGTTTGTATAATGGCGATCGCCATTTTTTTTTTTTTTCCTTGTCTTCCTTCCCTAAACGCGCGCGTCTTGTGGGGCGGGCCAGCATGTCAGCCAATCCCAGACACACACACAGCTAAGTGGACTTTTAGCCAGAGAAGCAACGGCATGTGTGATAGGATGTCCATGTCACATGTCCCTGCATTATAAAAACGAGTATCTGCCCGTCCGGACGCCATTATCTCTTCTGCGTCCTTAGTGTCAGACATCACTGGCGCAGCTCCGTCCTTTGTCCTATCGCCGATACTGCTGTATGCGCTCCATACACAGCGCTAGATAGCTTAGGGAGAGCACTTTCTATCAGTCCTTTTAAAGGCTCGTACCGGCAGGGTCAGAGCCATAGGTGACAGGTCCTGAAAACAGAGACAGAGTCTGTGTAGACAAGGTCAGGGATTTCGTCGCTGCATTTCCCCATTAGGAGGGAATAGAAAGGCAGGCTTCCATTCCTCTACCCAGAGCCCCACAATCCTGGCACTGTACCCTCCTGTCCTCTGCACACTCCAACTCATTATAACTAAGCCATTATACTAGCAAACAGTCAGTGTACCTAGTGGCATCCTAAACGTGGCTATTGGACTTTTGTGTAGTCACACTAGTGGAAAGATATTTGCAGCACGTCTGCCTGCATTGCACACTCCAACTCATTATAACTAAGCCATTATACTAGCAAACAGTCAGTGTACCTAGTGGCATCCTAAACGTGGCTATTGTACTTTTGTCTAGTCACACTAGTGCAAAGATATTTGCAGCACGTCTGCCTGCATTGCACACTCAAACTCATTATAACTAAGCCATTATACTAGCAAACAGTCAGTGTACCTAGTGGCATCCTAAACGTGGCTATTGGACTTTTGTCTAGTCACACTAGTGCAAAGATATTTGCAGCACGTCTGCCTGCATTGCACACTCAAACTCTTTTTAACTAAGCCATTATACTAGCAAACAGTCAGTGTACCTAGTGGCATCCTAAACGTGGCTATTGTACTTTTGTGTAGTCACACTAGTGGAAAGATATTTGCAGCACGTCTGCCTGCATTGCACACTCAAACTCTTTTTAACTAAGCCATTATACTAGCAAACAGTCAGTGTACCTAGTGGCATCCTAAACGTGGCTATTGTACTTTTGTCTAGTCACACTAGTGGAAAGATATTTGCAGCACGTCTGCCTGCATTGCACACTCAAACTCTTTTTAACTAAGCCATTATACTAGCAAACAGTCAGTGTACCTAGTGGCATCCTAAACGTGGCTATTGTACTTTTGTCTAGTCACACTAGTGGAAAGATATTTGCAGCACGTCTGCCTGCATTGCACACTCAAACTCTTTTCAACTAAGCCATTATACTAGCAAACAGTCAGTGTACCTAGTGGCATCCTAAACGTGGCTATTGGACTTTTGTGTAGTCACACTAGTGGAAAGATATTTGCAGCACGTCTGCCTGCATTGCACACTCAAACTCTTTTTAACTAAGCCATTATACTAGCAAACAGTCAGTGTACCTAGTGGCATCCTAAACGTGGCTATTGTACTTTTGTCTAGTCACACTAGTGGAAAGATATTTGCAGCACGTCTGCCTGCATTGCACACTCAAACTCTTTTTAACTAAGCCATTATACTAGCAAACAGTCAGTGTACCTAGTGGCATCCTAAACGTGGCTATTGGACTTTTGTCTAGTCACACTAGTGGAAAGATATTTGCAGCACGTCTGCCTGCATTGCACACTCAAACTCTTTTTAACTAAGCCATTATACTAGCAAACAGTCAGTGTACCTAGTGGCATCCTAAACGTGGCTATTGGACTTTTGTCTAGTCACACTAGTGGAAAGATATTTGCAGCACGTCTGCCTGCATTGCACACTCAAACTCTTTTTAACTAAGCCATTATACTAGCAAACAGTCAGTGTACCTAGTGGCATCCTAAACGTGGCTATTGTACTTTTGTGTAGTCACACTAGTGGAAAGATATTTGCAGCACGTCTGCCTGCATTGCACACTTAAACTCTTTTTAACTAAGCCATTATACTAGCAAACAGTCAGTGTTCCTAGTGGCATCCTAAACGTGGCTATTGGACTTTTGTGTAGTCACACTAGTGGAAAGATATTTGCAGCACGTCTGCCTGCATTGCACAATCAAACTCTTCTTAACTAAGCCATTATACTAGCAAACAGTCAGTGTACCTAGTGGCATCCTAAACGTGGCTATTGGACTTTTGTCTAGTCACACTAGTGGAAAGATATTTGCAGCACATCTGCCTGCATTGCACACTCAAACTCTTTTTAACTAAGCCATTATACTAGCAAAAGTCAGTGTACCTAGTGGCATCCTAAACGTGGCTATTGTACTTTTGTCTAGTCACACTAGTGGAAAGATATTTGCAGCACGTCTGCCTGCATTGCACACTCAAACTCTTTTTAACTAAGCCATTATACTAGCAAACAGTCAGTGTACCTAGTGGCATCCTAAACGTGGCTATTGGACTTTTGTGTAGTCACACTAGTGGAAAGATATTTGCAGCACATCTGCCTGCATTGCACACTCAAACTCTTTTTAACTAAGCCATTATACTAGCAAACAGTCAGTGTACCTAGTGGCATCCTAAACGTGGCTATTGTACTTTTGTGTAGTCACACTAGTGGAAAGATATTTGCAGCACGTCTGCCTGCATTGCACACTCAAACTCTTTTTAACTAAGCCATTATACTAGCAAACAGCCAGTGTACCTAGTGGCATCCTAAACGTGGCTATTGTACTTTTGTGTAGTCACACTAGTGGAAAGATATTTGCAGCACGTCTGCCTGCATTGCACACTCAAACTCTTTTTAACTAAGCCATTATACTAGCAAACAGTCAGTGTACCTAGTGGCATCCTAAACGTGGCTATTGGACTTTTGTGTAGTCACACTAGTGGAAAGATATTTGCAGCACGTCTGCCTGCATTGCACACTCCAACTCATTATAACTAAGCCATTATACTAGCAAACAGTCAGTGTACCTAGTGGCATCCTAAACGTGGCTATTGGACTTTTGTCTAGTCACACTAGTGCAAAGATATTTGCAGCACGTCTGCCTGCATTGCACACTCAAACTCTTTTTAACTAAGCCATTATACTAGCAAACAGTCAGTGTACCTAGTGGCATCCTAAACGTGGCTATTGTACTTTTGTCTAGTCACACTAGTGGAAAGATATTTGCAGCACGTCTGCCTGCATTGCACACTCAAACTCTTTTTAACTAAGCCATTATACTAGCAAACAGTCAGTGTACCTAGTGGCATCCTAAACGTGGCTATTGGACTTTTGTCTAGTCACACTAGTGCAAAGATATTTGCAGCACGTCTGCCTGCATTGCACACTCAAACTCTTTTTAACTAAGCCATTATACTAGCAAACAGTCAGTGTACCTAGTGGCATCCTAAACGTGGCTATTGGACTTTTGTCTAGTCACACTAGTGGAAAGATATTTGCAGCATGTCTGCCTGCATTGCACACTCAAACTCTTTTTAACTAAGCCATTATACTAGCAAACAGTCAGTGTACCTAGTGGCATCCTAAACGTGGCTATTGTACTTTTGTGTAGTCACACTAGTGGAAAGATATTTGCAGCACGTCTGCCTGCATTGCACACTCAAACTCTTTTTAACTAAGCCATTATACTAGCAAACAGTCAGTGTACCTAGTGGCATCCTAAACGTGGCTATTGCACTTTTGTGTAGTCACACTAGTGGAAAGATATTTGCAGCACGTCTGCCTGCATTGCACACTCAAACTCTTTTTAACTAAGCCATTATACTAGCAAACAGTCAGTGTACCTAGTGGCATCCTAAACGTGGCTATTGTACTTTTGTGTAGTCACACTAGTGGAAAGATATTTGCAGCACGTCTGCCTGCATTGCACACTCAAACTCTTTTTAACTAAGCCATTATACTAGCAAACAGTCAGTGTACCTAGTGGCATCCTAAACGTGGCTATTGGACTTTTGTCTAGTCACACTAGTGCAAAGATATTTGCAGCACGTCTGCCTGCATTGCACACTCAAACTCTTTTTAACTAAGCCATTATACTAGCAAACAGTCAGTGTACCTAGTGGCATCCTAAACGTGGCTATTGGACTTTTGTCTAGTCACACTAGTGGAAAGATATTTGCAGCACGTCTGCCTGCATTGCACACTCAAACTCTTTTTAACTAAGCCATTATACTAGCAAACAGTCAGTGTACCTAGTGGCATCCTAAACGTGGCTATTGGACTTTTGTCTAGTCACACTAGTGGAAAAATATTTGCAGCACGTCTGCCTGCATTGCACACTCAAACTCTTTTTAACTAAGCCATTATACTAGCAAACAGTCAGTGTACCTAGTCGCATCCTAAACGTGGCTATTGTACTTTTGTGTAGTCACACTAGTGGAAAGATATTTGCAGCACGTCTGCCTCCATTGCACACTCAAACTCTTTTTAACTAAGCCATTATACTAGCAAACAGTCAGTGTACCTAGTGGCATCCTAAACGTGGCTATTGTACTTTTGTGTAGTCACACTAGTGGAAAGATATTTGCAGCACGTCTGCCTGCATTACACACTCAAACTCTTTTTAACTAAGCCATTATACTAGCAAATAGTCAGTGTACCTAGTGGCATCCTAAACGTGGCTATTGTACTTTTGTGTAGTCACACTAGTGGAAAGATATTTGCAGCACGTCTGCCTGCATTGCACACTCAAACTCTTTTTAACTAAGCCATTATACTAGCAAACAGTCAGTGTACCTAGTGGCATCCTAAACATGGCTATTGTACTTTTGTGTAGTCACACTAGTGGAAAGATATTTGCAGCACGTCTGCCTGCATTGCACACTCAAACTCTTTTTAACTAAGCCATTATACTAGCAAACAGTCAGTGTACCTAGTGGCATCCTAAACGTGGCTATTGGACTTTTGTGTAGTCACACTAGTGTAAAGATATTTGCAGCACGTCTGCCTGCATTGCACACTCAAACTCTTTTTAACTAAGCCATTATACTAGCAAACAGTCAGTGTACCTAGTGGCATCCTAAACGTGGCTATTGTACTTTTGTCTAGTCACACTAGTGGAAAGATATTTGCAGCACGTCTGCCTGCATTGCACACTCAAACTCTTTTTAACTAAGCCATTATACTAGCAAACAGTCAGTGTACCTAGTGGCATCCTAAACGTGGCTATTGTACTTTTGTCTAGTCACACTAGTGGAAAGATATTTGCAGCACGTCTGCCTGCATTGCACACTCAAACTCTTTTTAACTAAGCCATTATACTAGCAAACAGTCAGTGTACCTAGTGGCATCCTAAACGTGGCTATTGGACTTTTGTCTAGTCACACTAGTGGAAAGATATTTGCAGCACGTCTGCCTGCATTGCACACTCAAACTCTTTTTAACTAAGCCATTATACTAGCAAACAGTCAGTGTACCTAGTGGCATCCTAAACGTGGCTATTGGACTTTTGTCTAGTCACACTAGTGGAAAGATATTTGCAGCACGTCTGCCTGCATTGCACACTCAAACTCTTTTTAACTAAGCCATTATACTAGCAAACAGTCAGTGTACCTAGTGGCATCCTAAACGTGGCTATTGTACTTTTGTGTAGTCACACTAGTGGAAAGATATTTGCAGCACGTCTGCCTGCATTGCACACTCAAACTCTTTTTAACTAACCCATTATACTAGCAAACAGTCAGTGTACCTAGTGGCATCCTAAACGTGGCTATTGTACTTTTGTGTAGTCACACTAGTGGAAAGATATTTGCAGCACGTCTGCCTGCATTGCACACTCAAACTCTTTTTAACTAAGCCATTATACTAGCAAACAGTCAGTGTACCTAGTGGCATCCTAAACGTGGCTATTGGACTTTTGTCTAGTCACACTAGTGCAAAGATATTTGCAGCACGTCTGCCTGCATTGCACACTCAAACTCTTTTTAACTAAGCCATTATACTAGCAAACAGTCAGTGTACCTAGTGGCATCCTAAACGTGGCTATTGTACTTTTGTCTAGTCACACTAGTGGAAAGATATTTGCAGCACGTCTGCCTGCATTGCACACTCAAACTCTTTTTAACTAAGCCATTATACTAGCAAACAGTCAGTGTACCTAGTGGCATCCTAAATGTGGCTATTGGACTTTTGTCTAGTCACACTAGTGGAAAGATATTTGCAGCACGTCTGCCTGCATTGCACACTCAAACTCTTTTTAACTAAGCCATTATACTAGCAAACAGTCAGTGTACCTAGTGGCATCCTAAACGTGGCTATTGGACTTTTGTCTAGTCACACTAGTGGAAAGATATTTGCAGCACGTCTGCCTGCATTGCACACTCAAACTCTTTTTAACTAAGCCATTATACTAGCAAACAGTCAGTGTACCTAGTGGCATCCCAAACGTGGCTATTGTACTTTTGTCTAGTCACACTAGTGGAAAGATATTTGCAGCACGTCTGCCTGCATTGCACACTCAAACTCTTTTTAACTAAGCCATTATACTAGCAAACAGTCAGTGTACCTAGTGGCATCCTAAACGTGGCTATTGTACTTTTGTGTAGTCACACTAGTGGAAAGATATTTGCAGCACGTCTGCCTGCATTGCACACTCAAACTCTTTTTAACTAAGCCATTATACTAGCAAACAGTCAGTGTACCTAGTGGCATCCTAAACATGGCTATTGTACTTTTGTGTAGTCACACTAGTGGAAAGATATTTGCAGCACGTCTGCCTGCATCGCACACTCAAACTCTTTTTAACTAAGCCATTATACTAGCAAACAGTCAGTGTACCTAGTGGCATCCTAAACGTGGCTATTGGACTTTTGTCTAGTCACACTAGTGCAAAGACATTTGCAGCACCTCTACCTGCATTGCACACTCCAACTCATTATAACTAAGCCATTATACTAGCAAACACTCAGTGTACCTAGTGGCATCCTAAACGTGGCTATTGGACTTTTGTGTAGTCACACTAGTGGAAAGATATTTGCAGCACGTCTGCCTGCATTGCACACTCAAACTCTTTTTAACTAAGCCATTACACTAGCAAACAGTCAGTGTACCTAGTGGCATCCTAAACGTGGCTATTGGACTTTTGTGTAGTCACACTAGTGGAAAGATATTTGCAGCACGTCTGCCTGCACTGCACACTCAAACTCTTTTTAACTAAGCCATTATACTAGCAAACAGTCAGTGTACCTAGTGGCATCCTAAACGTGGCTATTGGACTTTTGTGTAGTCACACTAGTGGAAAGATATTTGCAGCACGTCTGCCTGCATTGCACACTCAAACTCTTTTTAACTAAGCCATTGTACTAGCAAACAGTCAGTGTACCTAGTGGCATCCTAAACATGGCAATTTTACTTTTGTGTAGTCACACTAGTGGAAAGATATTTGCAGCACGTCTGCCTGCATTGCACACTCAAACTCTTTTTAACTAAGCCATTATACTAGCAAACAGTCAGTGTACCTAGTGGCATCCTAAACGTGGCTATTGGACTTTTGTCTAGTCACACTAGTGCAAAGACATTTGCAGCACCTCTACCTGCATTGCACACTCCAACTCATTATAACTAAGCCATTATACTAGCAAACACTCAGTGTACCTAGTGGCATACAAGAACTGGCTGTTGTATTCCATTAGTGCCCCACTGGTGCCAAGCTATTTCCAGCACCTGTGCATGACACCCTCCTGCTCTGTTTTTAATAAGCTATAATGATAGCAAAAAATACTGCCATTTAGTGGCATCATAGAACTGGCTGTTGTATTCCATTAGTGCCCCACTGGTGCCAAGCTATTTCTAGCACCTGTGCATGACACCCTCATGCACATTTTGCTACGCTAATGTTATAGCAAACTCAGGGAATTCATTGCTGCATTTGATAATTCGGAGGGATAGAAAGTGAGGCTTCCTCTAGCTTTTCCTTCTGTTCATAGACAGCATCTCCAAGTTCACACCCGAAGAGCAATTTCTCCTCCACGTCTAAGTGTGGAGAGGCAGCTAGTGCACATGCGTGTGCCGATTTACCCCAGCTGCAGCCTAACTACAGTGTTTCACCTAGTGAGTATGCTCAGCCTGACTGTGCCATTTCTGACGCTAAGTCTTCATTTCGGGATACAGCGCATGCTCCCACACTAAGTGTGAAAAGCCTCTTTGCACAGGTACTTGCATTCCGTGCCGGGTCTAAGTCCTGTTTTGTGCCTAGACACCATGCTAAAGCTGATAGTCTTTTTTCAGAGACTGTATTTCATGCTACTGAGCATGCTCAGGCACTTACTGCATCAGAGACTAGGTCCGGTAATGAACTCTTTGGCCCTGCCCCTGATGTAGGGGTCCCATATAGACCACAGGGCATCAGGTGTCCTCCCAAATGGCTTGCAGAGGCCCACCCCTATGACTTGTCACCGCATTATTGATGGTCAGACGATGACTGGTGAGGTGTTTGGATCATGGCAGCCATGAGGTCATCATTGAAGTTGCGGTTCCAAATAGGACGCTAGTTATGCCACTCATGACGTGTCACTCTACTTTTGTCTCCAGGAGGTGCATTGTGGTTCACCCTGGTTTGGGGCGGACCCAGGTTATAAAAGGGGCTGGAGCCAACAAGGAGGTGCGCAGTCTTCTATTATGCTCCGAAAGAGCACACCTCCATGTGTTGAACCCATTGCGGCTTTAGGCCAGAGGTAGGCAGGGATAGGGTGTCGATGCAGGCCACCACCACAGTTGGTAACGCAGAACGGTTAAGACCAGCTCCTGTCCTACCAGTCCTGCTTGTGCAGCCCAGTGGCATTAACAGGCCTGCTGCTGCTGATGCGCCTGCTGTCCACAGGTGTGGCCCCAATGCACACGGTCAGCGTACTCAATGGCCCCTGTGTTGTTAACAGGGAGTTCCTGGGCTGGGTGGGCATGTGGACCCTGTGACGCTAACAGGGCTCCCAGTCTCCAGATCCGAATGGCGTCTAACTCGGTTCAGGCTACTATTAGTTTCATAGCCACACAGCTCTGTATCCTCCACCAAACCTTCCAGTTGCCAACCTCTCCTTTTCCAACTGGGAGCACGGTGGACACTGACTGCTGATGGGGATATATACCTTTCTCTTTCTTTTCTTATTAATTTTCGTTATATAGCGGTAGCATAGTATATACCACCTTATCCAAATCTGCCAGTCCCACTGTAACAGATGGTGTTTCTTCAGCAAATGTTACTGTTGCTTAACCACCAAATCCACGGACCAAAACTTTTTTCCCCTTTCCAACACACCTGTTCCCCTTTCCACCAGCATCTGTCCTTTTTCAACTCATTTTGGTATATGACCAAAAGCGCAACTCTGCAGGGACACCGTACTCAACGCCATCTCAGCACAGCAGCCAGCCCTCGGTCCCTCAGATGTGAACAAATAAAAGACCATTTCCTCCTATCCATGACAAAGCGTTGAGATTCACTCTGTGCAGCACTGGTGTTTAGTGGAAAAGCAGATCTAAGATTGCGTACCACATTCTGCAGATACTCCTGTATACGTGCGTCCATTTCTATGGCAGGAATTATTTCGCCAAATTTTGTCTTGTACCAGGGATCTAACAGTGTGGCAACCCAGTATTCAGGATTACTTTGAATTTGTACAATCCGAGGGTCATGTTGTAGGTAGTGCAGCAAGAAGGCGCTCATGTGTCTTGTGCATCCAGGAGGACCAAGTCCTTGGTGTGTTGGTGGCAGAGAGGTAAGAATCGTGCCTCCTTCCTCTGCCCTCTCCCCACAACCTCGCACAACCGAAATGTGAGCAAGCTCTCACTCATCTGCTGAGTCTTCCATACCCATCGCCAGTTCGTCCTCCATTTCTTCATGGGCTCCTGCACCTTCCTCAACACTTTTTGCTGATACTATGCGCCCTTGTTAATCCCTCTCCCTCACCATGACTGCCGCATAGGTGCCGCTGACCATCTGGACCTCGTAGATCTTGTTATCCCTTCCGCATATGACTCGTCCTGTACTTTCTCCCCTTCCTCTTGTCCCAACACCTGACTCCGAATATTGCTTACAGTGTGCTCCATCATGTAGATGACCAGAATTGTCACGCTGAGAATGACATTGCCAGTGCTAAACATCTTCGTCGACATTTGTAAACTGTGTAGCAGGGTGCATAGGTCCTTGATCTGACACCACTCCAGCAGCGTGATCTGCACCACCTCTGGATCAAGTTATCCCAGGCTATATGTCATAACGTATTGCAGCAGGGATCGGCGGTGCTGCCACAAACGCTGCAACATGTGCAGATTAAAATTCCTGCGTGTCGGCACATCGCATTTCAGGCGTTTAACCACCAGACCTAAAGACTTCTGTAGCGACGAAAGTTGTTGAGCTGCTGTGTGCGCACGATGGAAGTGAGCACATAGCGAGCGTGCCCACTGCACAAGGCCATGTAGGCCGGGATGGTGTTTTAAAAATTGCTGGAGAATTAGGTTCAACACATGAGCTATACAAGGCACGTGTGTCACATTGCCCTGACGATGGCCCGCAGCCAGGTTTGCATCATTGCCGCACACGGCTGTTAAGTCACCAACGGAGTACGCTCCGTCAATTTGTACTCCGGTCTCCAGGTGACAACGTGTTCCTTTCATGCATAGTGCTGATGATGGGAGAGGAGTCGATGCCAGCGGCGCAGGTGGACGCAGGTTATGCTCACCCACTGGGCTGCATTACCTTGACAGATGCAGAATCTCTGGCTGAATGTAGCTGGTGGGTATCTCACAGATGAAGTACCATCATTCAGCTACAACCAATGGGAAGACACCACACCGTTTTTTATGCCCATCCTGTCTGCAGACCACTGCCAGACATAGCTATGAACCTCTGGTTACTTTTACCCCCAGTTCAGTTTTATGATTTTGTGTGCTTGTTACCTGACTACTTTTCCTGCTTGCTGTTTATGTACCTCGTTGGCCGATCCGCATTTCACCTCTGCTTGTTTTCTGATTAAGTCCTGGCCGTCCCATTCTGTTCCTGTTCCTGAATTAATGTTTTGACCCTGCCTGACTACTATTCTCTGGAACTGCAGCCTTCCACAGGTATTAATCACCTTGGGCCCTGTGTAATTCCTAATCCCTGTATAGGGGTTAAAGGGTTTCAGGGTTCTAGGGGTCCTGCTTGGTGAGTGGCTTCCCTCTAGCCTATCATTTACAGCCCATCTGAGTGTGTGGATCAAGGAAGGCGTTACACCGTGCTCTCTGCAGAAGGCCATGTGGGCCAGGATAGTGCTTTAAAAATTGCTGGACAACCAGGTTCAACACGTGAACCACACAAGGCACGTGTGTCACATTGTCACAGCGAAGGGCCGCACCCATGTTTGCATCAGTGTCGCACCCGGCCTTCCCTGGCTGCTAGTTGAGTGGAGACAACCATTGATGAAACTCGGTCTCCAGAGCTAACCGTCCACAACTTCTCAGCGGTGTGACTCACATTTCCCATACATTTCAAAGTAAACCTTTGACCGCCTGATGGCATTGAGCTCTGCTGCCAGCATAGTAAGGAGGTGTGTGGTATTCCTTGTGCGCAGTTACAAGGAAGGGTGGCCTGACCACACAGGGTTTGCGCCAAGGTGGAGGACCCACACGAGGTTGAAGAGGCAGAAGCAGTGTATTAACTTCTACATACAGAAGAAGGATTGAAACAACTCGTGGGGACAGCAAGACTTGTACA
The DNA here is from genome assembly GCF_048569485.1 of Anomaloglossus baeobatrachus. Taxonomy (NCBI): domain Eukaryota; kingdom Metazoa; phylum Chordata; class Amphibia; order Anura; family Aromobatidae; genus Anomaloglossus; species Anomaloglossus baeobatrachus. The sequence continues at coordinate 553,779,749 of NC_134355.1, forward strand.
GCAGACCCTTCTCCATCTCTCCCCACAGTAACCCATTGCCCAGTCAGCGACATGTAACGCCCCTGTCCATGCTTACTGGGCCAATTATCTGTGGTGAAATGCACCCTGTCACACAGAGTTTCTCAAGAAATCAGTGATGTTTAGTGCGACATGCTGGTGTAGCGCGTGCACACCTTTGTTGGAGAAGGAGTGGCGCCTGGGCATCGGCTCTTGGGGCACTGCGATGGGCATAAGGTCTCGAAAATCCTCGGTTAAAAAGGTTGGAAAGGCAGCATTTTGGTAGCCAACAGTTTCCAGATGCTGAAAGTCAACCTCTAAGCCATGTCATGCCCTTCTAAAAGCATGTAAAACACAGCGAGGGGACTCCAACCACAGTCTCCCTCGTTTCCACTAACTGGGCCACACACACCCCACTTGACTGGCATCGGTTGAGCCCCCTTTTGAAAAAGAAAAAGATGCTTTGCATGAAGCACTCTCAAAAATACGCGTGCCTTTCCCGTCCACTGGCTGACCCAGGGGAAGAAAAGTCCTCTGAGAGCCATGACTTGTTCATCTTGGTTCTTTTAGAAACACAGCGAGGGGACTCCAACCACAGTCTCCCTCGTTTCCACTAACTGGGCCACACACACCCCACTTGACTGGCATCGGTTGAGCCCCCTTTTGAAAAAGAAAAAGATGCTTTGCATGAAGCACTCTCAAAAATACACGTGCCTTTCCCGTCCCCTGGCTGACCCAGGGGAAGAAAAGTCCTCTGAGAGCCATGACTTGTTCATCTTGGTTCTTTTAGAAACACAGCGAGGGGACTCCAACCACAGTCTCCCTCGTTTCCACTAACTGGGCCACACACACCCCACTTGACTGGCATCGGTTGAGCCCCCTTTTGAAAAAGAAAAAGATGCTTTGCATGAAGCACTCTCAAAAATACGCGTGCCTTTCCCGTCCCCTGGCTGACCCAGGGGAAGAAAAGTCCTCTGAGAGCCATGACTTGTTCATCTTGGTTCTTTTAGAAACACAGCGAGGGGAATCCAACCACAGTCCCCCTCGTTTCCACTAACTGGGCCACACAGACCCCACTTGACTAGCATCGGTTAAGCCCCCTTTTGAAAAAGAAAAAGATGCTTTGCATGAAGCACTCTCAAAAATACGCGTGCCTTTCCCGTCCCCTGGCTGACCCAGGGGAAGAAAAGTCCTCTGAGAGCCATGACTTGTTCATCTTGGTTCTTTTAGAAACACAGTGAGGGGACTCCAACCACAGTCTCCCTCGTTTCCACTAACTGGGCCACACACACCCCACTTGACTGGCATCGGTTGAGCCCCCTTTTGAAAAAGAAAAAGATGCTTTGCATGAAGCACTCTCAAAAATACGCGTGCCTTTCCCGTCCCCTGGCTGACCCAGGGGAAGAAAAGTCCTCTGAGAGCCATGACTTGTTCATCTTGGTTCTTTTAGAAACACAGCGAGGGGACTCCAACCACAGTCTCCCTCGTTTCCACTAACTGGGCCACACACACCCCACTTGACTGGCATCGGTTGAGCCCCCTTTTGAAAAAGAAAAAGATGCTTTGCATGAAGCACTCTCAAAAATACGCGTGCCTTTCCCGTCCACTGGCTGACCCAGGGGAAGAAAAGTCCTCTGAGAGCCATGACTTGTTCATCTTGGTTCTTTTAGAAACACAGCGAGGGGACTCCAACCACAGTCTCCCTCGTTTCCACTAGCTGGGCCACACACACCCCACTTGACTGGCATCGGTTGAGCCCCCTTTTGAAAAAGAAAAAGATGCTTTGCATGAAGCACTCTCAAAAATACGCGTGCCTTTCCCGTCCACTGGCTGACCCAGGGGAAGAAAAGTCCTCTGAGAGCCATGACTTGTTCATCTTGGTTCTTTTAGAAACACAGTGAGGGGACTCCAACCACAGTCTCCCTCGTTTCCACTAACTGGGCCACACACACCCCACTTGACTGGCATCGGTTGAGCCCCCTTTTGAAAAAGAAAAAGATGCTTTGCATGAAGCACTCTCAAAAATACGCGTGCCTTTCCCGTCCCCTGGCTGACCCAGGGGAAGAAAAGTCCTCTGAGAGCCATGACTTGTTCATCTTGGTTCTTTTAGAAACACAGCGAGGGGACTCCAACCACAGTCTCCCTCGTTTCCACTAACTGGGCCACACACACCCCACTTGACTGGCATCGGTTGAGCCCCCTTTTGAAAAAGAAAAAGATGCTTTGCATGAAGCACTCTCAAAAATACGCGTGCCTTTCCCGTCCACTGGCTGACCCAGGGGAAGAAAAGTCCTCTGAGAGCCATGACTTGTTCATCTTGGTTCTTTTAGAAACACAGCGAGGGGACTCCAACCACAGTCTCCCTCGTTTCCACTAGCTGGGCCACACACACCCCACTTGACTGGCATCGGTTGAGCCCCCTTTTGAAAAAGAAAAAGATGCTTTGCATGAAGCACTCTCAAAAATACGCGTGCCTTTCCCGTCCACTGGCTGACCCAGGGGAAGAAAAGTCCTCTGAGAGCCATGACTTGTTCATCTTGGTTCTTTTAGAAACACAGCGAGGGGACTCCAACCACAGTCTCCCTCGTTTCCACTAGCTGGGCCACACACACCCCACTTGACTGGCATCGGTTGAGCCCCCTTTTGAAAAAGAAAAAGATGCTTTGCATGAAGCACTCTCAAAAATACACGTGCCTTTCCCGTCCCCTGGCTGACCCAGGGGAAGAAAAGTCCTCTGAGAGCCATGACTTGTTCATCTTGGTTCTTTTAGAAACACAGCGAGGGGACTCCAACCACAGTCTCCCTCGTTTCCACTAACTGGGCCACACACAACCCACTTGACTGGCATCGGTTGAGCCCCCTTTTGAAAAAGAAAAAGATGCTTTGCATGAAGCACTCTCAAAAATACGCGTGCCTTTCCCATCCCCTGGCTGACCCAGGGGAAGAAAAGTCCTCTGAGAGCCATGACTTGTTCATCTTGGTTCTTTTAGAAACACAGCGAGGGGACTCCAACCACAGTCTCCCTCATTTCCACTAACTGGGCCACACACACCCCACTTGACTAGCATCGGTTGAGCCCCCTTTTGAAAAAGAAAAAGATGCTTTGCATGAAGCACTCTCAAAAATACGCGTGCCTTTCCCGTCCCCTGGCTGACCCAGGGGAAGAAAAGTCCTCTGAGAGCCATGACTTGTTCATCTTGGTTCTTTTAGAAACACAGCGAGGGGACTCCAACCACAGTCTCCCTCGTTTCCACTAACTGGGCCACACACACCTCACTTGACTGGCATCGGTTGAGCCCCCTTTTGAAAAAGAAAAAGATGCTTTGCATGAAGCACTCTCAAAAATACGCGTGCCTTTCCCGTCCCCTGGCTGACCCAGGGGAAGAAAAGTCCTCTGAGAGCCATGACTTGTTCATCTTGGTTCTTTTAGAAACACAGCGAGGGGACTCCAACCACAGTCTCCCTCGTTTCCACTAACTGGGCCACACACACCCCACTTGACTGGCATCGGTTGAGCCCCCTTTTGAAAAAGAAAAAGATGCTTTGCATGAAGCACTCTCAAAAATACGCGTGCCTTTCCCATCCCTTGGCTGACCCAGGGGAAGAAAAGTCCTCTGAGAGCCATGACTTGTTCATCTTGGTTCTTTTAGAAACACAGCGAGGGGACTCCAACCACAGTCTCCCTCGTTTCCACTAACTGGGCCACACACACCCCACTTGACTGGCATCGGTTGAGCCCCCTTTTGAAAAAAAAAAGATGCTTTGCATGAAGCACTCTCAAAAATACGCGTGCCTTTCCTGTCCCCTGGCTGACCCAGGGGAAGAAAAGTCCTCTGAGAGCCATGACTTGTTCATCTTGGTTCTTTTAGAAACACAGCGAGGGAACTCCAACCACAGTCTCCCTCGTTTCCACTAACTGGGCCACACACACCCCACTTGACTGGCATCGGTTGAGCCCCCTTTTGAAAAAGAAAAAGATGCTTTGCATGAAGCACTCTCAAAAATATGCGTGCCTTTCCCGTCCCCTGGCTGACCCAGGGGAAGAAAAGTCCTCTGAGAGCCATGACTTGTTCATCTTGGTTCTTTTAGAAACACAGCGAGGGGACTCCAACCACAGTCTCCCTCGTTTCCACTAACTGGGCCACACACACCCCACTTGACTGGCATCGGTTGAGCCCCCTTTTGAAAAAGAAAAAGATGCTTTGCATTAAGCACTCTCAAAAATACGCGTGCCTTTCCCGTCCCCTGGCTGACCCAGGGGAAGAAAAGTCCTCTGAGAGCCATGACTTGTTCATCTTGGTTCTTTTAGAAACACAGCGAGGGGACTCCAACCACAGTCTCCCTTGTTTCCACTAACTGGGCCACACACACCCCACTTGACTGGCATCGGTTGAGCCCCCTTTTGAAAAAGAAAAAGATGCTTTGCATGAAGCACTCTCAAAAATACGCGTGCCTTTCCCGTCCCCTGGCTGACCCAGGGGAAGAAAAGTCCTCTGAGAGCCATGACTTGTTCATCTTGGTTCTTTTAGAAACACAGCGAGGGGACTCCAACCACAGTTTCCCTCGTTTACACTAACTGGGCCACACACACCCCACTTGACTGGCATCGGTTGAGCCCCCTTTTGAAAAAGAAAAAGATGCTTTGCATGAAGCACTCTCAAAAATACGCGTGCCTTTCCCGTCCACTGGATGACCCAGGGGAAGAAAAGTCCTCTGAGAGCCATGACTTGTTCATCTTGGTTCTTTTAGAAACACAGCGAGGGGACTCCAACCACAGTCTCCCTCGTTTCCACTAGCTGGGCCACACACACCCCACTTGACTGGCATCGGTTGAGCCCCCTTTTGAAAAAGAAAAAGATGCTTTGCATGAAGCACTCTCAAAAATACGCGTGCCTTTCCCGTCCCCTAGCTGACCCAGGAGAAGAAAAGTCCTCTGAGAGCCATGACTTGTTCATCTTGGTTCTTTTAGAAACACAGCGAGGGGACTCCAACCACAGTCTCCCTCGTTTCCACTAACTGGGCCACACACACCCCACTTGACTGGCATCGGTTGAGCCCCCTTTTGAAAAAGAAAAAGATGCTTTGCATGAAGCACTCTCAAAAATACGCGTGCCTTTCCCGTCCCCTGGCTGACCCAGGGGAAGAAAAGTCCTCTGAGAGCCATGACTTGTTCATCTTGGTTCTTTTAGAAACACAGCGAGGGGACTCCAATTACAGTCTCCCTCGTTTCCACTAACTGGGCCACACACACCCCACTTGACTGGCATCGGTTGAGCCCCCTTTTGAAAAAGAAAAAGATGCTTTGCATGAAGCACTCTCAAAAATACGCGTGCCTTTCCCGTCCCCTGGCTGACCCAGGGGAAGAAAAGTCCTCTGAGAGCCATGACTTGTTCATCTTGGTTCTTTTAGAAACACAGCGAGGGGACTCCAACCACAGTCTCCCTCGTTTCCACTAACTGGGCCACACACACACCCCACTTGACTAGCATCGGTTGAGCCCCCTTTTGAAAAAGAAAAAGATGCTTTGCATGAAGCACTCTCAAAAATACGCGTGCCTTTCCCGTCCCCTGGCTGACCCAGGGGAAGAAAAGTCCTCTGAGAGCCATGACTTGTTCATCTTGGTTCTTTTAGAAACACAGCGAGGGGACTCCAACCACAGTCTCCCTCGTTTCCACTAACTGGGCCACACACACCCCACTTGACTGGCATCGATTGAGCCCCCTTTTGAAAAAGAAAAAGATGCTTTGCATGAAGCACTCTCAAAAATACGCGTGCCTTTCCCGTCCCCTGGCTGACCCAGGGGAAGAAAAGTCCTCTGAGAGCCATGACTTGTTCATCTTGGTTCTTTTAGAAACACAGCGAGGGGACTCCAACCACAGTCTCCCTCGTTTCCACTAACTGGGCCACACACACCCCACTTGACTGGCATCGGTTGAGCCCCCTTTTGAAAAAGAAAAAGATGCTTTGCATGAAGCACTCTCAAAAATACGCGTGCCTTTCCCGTCCACTGGCTGACCCAGGGGAAGAAAAGTCCTCTGAGAGCCATGACTTGTTCATCTTGGTTCTTTTAGAAACACAGCGAGGGGACTCCAACCACAGTCTCCCTCGTTTCCACTAACTGGGCCACACACACCCCACTTGACTGGCATCGGTTGAGCCCCCTTTTGAAAAAGAAAAAGATGCTTTGCATGAAGCACTCTCAAAAATACGCGTGCCTTTCCCGTCCCCTGGCTGACCCAGGGGAAGAAAAGTCCTCTGAGAGCCATGACTTGTTCATCTTGGTTCTTTTAGAAACACAGCGAGGGGAATCCAACCACAGTCCCCCTCGTTTCCACTAACTGGGCCACACAGACCCCACTTGACTAGCATCGGTTGAGCCCCCTTTTGAAAAAGAAAAAGATGCTTTGCATGAAGCACTCTCAAAAATACGCGTGCCTTTCCCGTCCCCTGGCTGACCCAGGGGAAGAAAAGTCCTCTGAGAGCCATGACTTGTTCATCTTGGTTCTTTTAGAAACACAGTGAGGGGACTCCAACCACAGTCTCCCTCGTTTCCACTAACTGGGCCACACACACCCCACTTGACTGGCATCGGTTGAGCCCCCTTTTGAAAAAGAAAAAGATGCTTTGCATGAAGCACTCTCAAAAATACGCGTGCCTTTCCCGTCCCCTGGCTGACCCAGGGGAAGAAAAGTCCTCTGAGAGCCATGACTTGTTCATCTTGGTTCTTTTAGAAACACAGCGAGGGGACTCCAACCACAGTCTCCCTCGTTTCCACTAACTGGGCCACACACACCCCACTTGACTGGCATCGGTTGAGCCCCCTTTTGAAAAAGAAAAAGATGCTTTGCATGAAGCACTCTCAAAAATACGCGTGCCTTTCCCGTCCACTGGCTGACCCAGGGGAAGAAAAGTCCTCTGAGAGCCATGACTTGTTCATCTTGGTTCTTTTAGAAACACAGCGAGGGGACTCCAACCACAGTCTCCCTCGTTTCCACTAGCTGGGCCACACACACCCCACTTGACTGGCATCGGTTGAGCCCCCTTTTGAAAAAGAAAAAGATGCTTTGCATGAAGCACTCTCAAAAATACGCGTGCCTTTCCCGTCCACTGGCTGACCCAGGGGAAGAAAAGTCCTCTGAGAGCCATGACTTGTTCATCTTGGTTCTTTTAGAAACACAGCGAGGGGACTCCAACCACAGTCTCCCTCGTTTCCACTAGCTGGGCCACACACACCCCACTTGACTGGCATCGGTTGAGCCCCCTTTTGAAAAAGAAAAAGATGCTTTGCATGAAGCACTCTCAAAAATACACGTGCCTTTCCCGTCCCCTGGCTGACCCAGGGGAAGAAAAGTCCTCTGAGAGCCATGACTTGTTCATCTTGGTTCTTTTAGAAACACAGCGAGGGGACTCCAACCACAGTCTCCCTCGTTTCCACTAACTGGGCCACACACACCCCACTTGACTGGCATCGGTTGAGCCCCCTTTTGAAAAAGAAAAAGATGCTTTGCATGAAGCACTCTCAAAAATACGCGTGCCTTTCCCATCCCCTGGCTGACCCAGGGGAAGAAAAGTCCTCTGAGAGCCATGACTTGTTCATCTTGGTTCTTTTAGAAACACAGCGAGGGGACTCCAACCACAGTCTCCCTCGTTTCCACTAACTGGGCCACACACACCCCACTTGACTAGCATCGGTTGAGCCCCCTTTTGAAAAAGAAAAAGATGCTTTGCATGAAGCACTCTCAAAAATACGCGTGCCTTTCCCGTCCCCTGGCTGACCCAGGGGAAGAAAAGTCCTCTGAGAGCCATGACTTGTTCATCTTGGTTCTTTTAGAAACACAGCGAGGGGACTCCAACCACAGTCTCCCTCGTTTCCACTAACTGGGCCACACACACCCCACTTGACTGGCATCGGTTGAGCCCCCTTTTGAAAAAGAAAAAGATGCTTTGCATGAAGCACTCTCAAAAATACGCGTGCCTTTCCCGTCCCCTGGCTGACCCAGGGGAAGAAAAGTCCTCTGAGAGCCATGACTTGTTCATCTTGGTTCTTTTAGAAACACAGCGAGGGGACTCCAACCACAGTCTCCCTCGTTTCCACTAACTGGGCCACACACACCCCACTTGACTGGCATCGGTTGAGCCCCCTTTTGAAAAAGAAAAAGATGCTTTGCATGAAGCACTCTCAAAAATACGCGTGCCTTTCCCATCCCTTGGCTGACCCAGGGGAAGAAAAGTCCTCTGAGAGCCATGACTTGTTCATCTTGGTTCTTTTAGAAACACAGCGAGGGGACTCCAACCACAGTCTCCCTCGTTTCCACTAACTGGGCCACACACACCCCACTTGACTGGCATCGGTTGAGCCCCCTTTTGAAAAAGAAAAAGATGCTTTGCATGAAGCACTCTCAAAAATACGCGTGCCTTTCCTGTCCCCTGGCTGACCCAGGGGAAGAAAAGTCCTCTGAGAGCCATGACTTGTTCATCTTGGTTCTTTTAGAAACACAGCGAGGGGACTCCAACCACAGTCTCCCTCGTTTCCACTAACTGGGCCACACACACCCCACTTGACTGGCATCGGTTGAGCCCCCTTTTGAAAAAGAAAAAGATGCTTTGCATGAAGCACTCTCAAAAATATGCGTGCCTTTCCCGTCCCCTGGCTGACCCAGGGGAAGAAAAGTCCTCTGAGAGCCATGACTTGTTCATCTTGGTTCTTTTAGAAACACAGCGAGGGGACTCCAACCACAGTCTCCCTCGTTTCCACTAACTGGGCCACACACACCCCACTTGACTGGCATCGGTTGAGCCCCCTTTTGAAAAAGAAAAAGATGCTTTGCATTAAGCACTCTCAAAAATACGCGTGCCTTTCCCGTCCCCTGGCTGACCCAGGGGAAGAAAAGTCCTCTGAGAGCCATGACTTGTTCATCTTGGTTCTTTTAGAAACACAGCGAGGGGACTCCAACCACAGTCTCCCTCGTTTCCACTAACTGGGCCACACAGACCCCACTTGACTAGCATCGGTTGAGCCCCCTTTTGAAAAAGAAAAAGATGCTTTGCATGAAGCACTCTCAAAAATACGCGTGCCTTTCCCGTCCCCTGGCTGACCCAGGGGAAGAAAAGTCCTCTGAGAGCCATGACTTGTTCATCTTGGTTCTTTTAGAAACACAGCGAGGGGACTCCAACCACAGTCTCCCTTGTTTCCACTAACTGGGCCACACACACCCCACTTGACTGGCATCGGTTGAGCCCCCTTTTGAAAAAGAAAAAGATGCTTTGCATGAAGCACTCTCAAAAATACGCGTGCCTTTCCCGTCCACTGGATGACCCAGGGGAAGAAAAGTCCTCTGAGAGCCATGACTTGTTCATCTTGGTTCTTTTAGAAACACAGCGAGGGGACTCCAACCACAGTCTCCCTCGTTTCCACTAGCTGGGCCACACACACCCCACTTGACTGGCATTGGTTGAGCCCCCTTTTGAAAAAGAAAAAGATGCTTTGCATGAAGCACTCTCAAAAATACGCGTGCCTTTCCCGTCCCCTAGCTGACCCAGGGGAAGAAAAGTCCTCTGAGAGCCATGACTTGTTCATCTTGGTTCTTTTAGAAACACAGCGAGGGGACTCCAACCACAGTCTCCCTCGTTTCCACTAACTGGGCCACACACACCCCACTTGACTGGCATCGGTTGAGCCCCCTTTTGAAAAAGAAAAAGATGCTTTGCATGAAGCACTCTCAAAAATACGCGTGCCTTTCCCGTCCCCTGGCTGACCCAGGGGAAGAAAAGTCCTCTGAGAGCCATGACTTGTTCATCTTGGTTCTTTTAGAAACACAGCGAGGGGACTCCAATTACAGTCTCCCTCGTTTCCACTAACTGGGCCACACACACCCCACTTGACTGGCATCGGTTGAGCCCCCTTTTGAAAAAGAAAAAGATGCTTTGCATGAAGCACTCTCAAAAATACGCGTGCCTTTCCCGTCCCCTGGCTGACCCAGGGGAAGAAAAGTCCTCTGAGAGCCATGACTTGTTCATCTTGGTTCTTTTAGAAACACAGCGAGGGGACTCCAACCACAGTCTCCCTCGTTTCCACTAACTGGGCCACACACACACCCCACTTGACTAGCATCGGTTGAGCCCCCTTTTGAAAAAGAAAAAGATGCTTTGCATGAAGCACTCTCAAAAATACGCGTGCCTTTCCCGTCCCCTGGCTGACCCAGGGGAAGAAAAGTCCTCTGAGAGCCATGACTTGTTCATCTTGGTTCTTTTAGAAACACAGCGAGGGGACTCCAACCACAGTCTCCCTCGTTTCCACTAACTGGGCCACACACACCCCACTTGACTGGCATCGATTGAGCCCCCTTTTGAAAAAGAAAAAGATGCTTTGCATGAAGCACTCTCAAAAATACGCGTGCCTTTCCCGTCCCCTGGCTGACCCAGGGGAAGAAAAGTCCTCTGAGAGCCATGACTTGTTCATCTTGGTTCTTTTAGAAACACAGCGAGGGGACTCCAACCACAGTCTCCCTCGTTTCCACTAACTGGGCCACACACACCCCACTTGACTGGCATCGGTTGAGCCCCCTTTTGAAAAAGAAAAAGATGCTTTGCATGAAGCACTCTCAAAAATACGCGTGCCTTTCCCGTCCACTGGCTGACCCAGGGGAAGAAAAGTCCTCTGAGAGCCATGACTTGTTCATCTTGGTTCTTTTAGAAACACAGCGAGGGGACTCCAACCACAGTCTCCCTCGTTTCCACTAACTGGGCCACACACACCCCACTTGACTGGCATCGGTTGAGCCCCCTTTTGAAAAAGAAAAAGATGCTTTGCATGAAGCACTCTCAAAAATACGCGTGCCTTTCCCATCCACTGGCTGACCCAGGGGAAGAAAAGTCCTCTGAGAGCCATGACTTGTTCATCTTGGTTCTTTTAGAAACACAGCGAGGGGACTCCAACCACAGTCTCCCTCGTTGCCACTAATTGGGCCACACACACCCCACTTGACTGGCATCAGTTGACCCAATTTTCAAGATAAAAAAGATGCTTTGCATGAAGCACTCTCAAAAATACGCGTGCCTTTCCCGTCCCCTGGCTGACCCAGGGGAAGAAAAGTCCTCTGAGAGCCATGATTTGTTAATTTTGGTTCTTTTAGAAACACAGCGAGGGGACTCCAACCACAGTCTCCCTCGTTGCCACTAATTGGGCCACACACACCCCACTTGACTGGCATCGGTTGAGCCCCCTTTTGAAAAAGAAAAAGATGCTTTGCATGAAGCACTCTCAAAAATACGCGTGCCTTTCCCGTCCCCTGGCTGACTCAGGGGAAGAAAAGTCCTCTGAGAGCCATGACTTGTTCATCTTGGTTCTTTTACAAACACAGCGAGGGGACTCCAACCACAGTCTCCCTCGTTGCCACTAATTGGGCCACACACACCCCACTTGACTGACATCAGTTGACCCCCCTTTTGAAAAAGAAAAAATGATTGGCATGAAGCACTCTCAAAAATACGCATGCCTTTCACCTCCCCTGGATGAGCCAGGGGAAGAAAAGTCCTCTGAGAGCCATGTCCACATTGTCAGTGGACAGACACGTGTGCTTATCTGCCAGCAGACCCCCAGCAGCACTGAAGACAGGTTCCGAGAGAACGCTGGCTGCAGGACACGACAAGATCCCCAAGGCGTACGTGGCGAGCTCAGGCAATTTATCCAGATTGGAAGCCTAAAATGAGCAGGGCTCAAGTTGCACAATAATGGAATCGATGTTTCCTTGCATATACTCATATATCTGTGTGTCCTCCTCTTTTTCCTTGTCCAGCTCTTTTGTTTTCACATGAGTATATGTCCTTGTCACTTTCCCATGTGTTTGTGTTGTGTTGTGAGTTGTTTATCACCTTTTGGACACCTTTGAGGGTGTTTTCTAGGTGTTTTTATGTGTTTGTGATTGCCTGCCATTGTTTCCTATGCAGTTCGAGTTCGGTTCGTCGAACGTTCGACGAGCCGAACTTGAACGGGACCTCCGTTCGGCGAACCGACCTCGAGCCGAACCGGGACCGGTTCGCTCATCTCTATTTATGTGTATTGGAACAACATAAAAAAAAAAACAGACAAAAAGGTAATTAGATGTAATATCACGCAGAACTTCAAAAATCGAACAGACAAAAGTGTTAGCACCTTTTCAATATTAGGTGTGAACTACTTTGTCTTCAGCATGTGATGTTTTACAAACTCATCTGTGGCATGTAACAGATAAAAAGGGGAGATGTTGACTCAATTATTTCATTGTGTATCTGTGTGTGCCACACTAAGCATGGAGAACAGAGAAAGGACAAGAAAAAGGTATGAGTACCAAAATTGCTGAAAAATATCAACAATCTCAGGATTATAAGACCATCTACAAAGATCTTGATGTTCCTTGGTTCACAATGTTCAACATAATCTAAAAGTTTGAGACACAAAAGTATTTAACTAAAGCACATCTCGTATCAATATACATGCCCCTCCATCAAGGCTCAAGAGAAACAAAGAAGCGGAGTATTCAGGGGCTGAATGTACAAAACATCAATTCTTTATTGAATACAAATATTAAAAGATTCATTTATTACATTACAAATATATAGTGGTGCTAATAGTGAAAAATAGGTGAAAACCCACATATTGATGGGGAGCAGGAGGCAAAAACCACCGTAAAGGAAGGGGGGTAGTCTGAGAGGGAACTGAATAAAGAAACAATCATAAGTGGCTGACAGGTAGGGAACCTCTATTCACAGTATAATATATGTAGAATCACACAGGCCAAATCAGTGTCCCATAGTCAGAGTAAAGAAGAGGCACCAAACGAGTCAGTCATATGATATAAAGAAAAAAGTCCCAAGACTTACACATGGTCAAGGTGGTCACCAGAGCGTCCCACACTAGCAAGAAAAGCCCTCCTACACGCGTTTCGCGACACAAGTTCTTCCCTGAAGAAGCTACAACAACTTGTGTCGCGAAACGCGCGTCAGTGTCAGGGCGAACTTTCCTTTGACATTTTGGGAAATGGAGGTTGAGTGCATTACTTATTGTTTTCTTTGAAACAATTGTCTCTGCTGATTCCAAGTCTTTCTGTAGCTTTCCACAGGTGGTCCTTGGCTCTTGAACAACTCTTCCAATTATATTAACTTCTCTGTCTGAAATATTGATGTCATGGCCAGTTTATGGTGAAATTATGTTCTTTTCACTTCCGAATTATGACCCCCCAACAGTGCTTACTGGAGCTTTCAGTAGTTTAGAAATTGTTCTGTAACCAATGTCATCAGTATATTTGCCAACAATAAGATTGTGAAGGTCTTGAAACAGCTCACTGGTTTGACCCATTATGAGATATTTCCTGTGTACCACCTTAGTAATGAGATATCTTTTATAGGCCATCAGTTGAACCAGTTGTTATTATTTTTTACTAAGTGGCAGGATTGTTTTCTAATTATTGATAGACTTCAACTGGTGTCATGACTCTTCTTGGCTTTTTGCATCACTCTTTCTTCATGTGTTCAGTACTTTTTTCCTGTGTCATTCTCATTATTATACATCACTTAATTTATGGTTTGATTTCTTTACTTGTGCGGATTGGATGGGTTGTTACCAACAGCTGATGAGAAACTCATGTCAATAGCACCTCTAAAAATATGTTTATTTAGAAACTTTGTGATGTGTTCAATACTTATTTCATCCACTGAATCTGCTCCTTTTTTACTAAGTAAGATGTGTCAGAAGAAAAACTTAATTTTGGTCTGATAAGTTCACGTATATGTTTAAGACGCCCTTCACACGTCCATGCAAAAAAACAAACTTTTTGCACTGTCTGTGGTGTAGGTATGTATGTTCATCTGTGTTTCATATGCTGTTCGTGTGCTTGTATACATACCTGTTTCTGGTGCTGCTGTCACACTTGCTTTTTGGTCTGTAGTCAGTGCAGTAAATATTCATGAGTATAATGAGCTATCCCGGAATCAAATATTACAGTAGTGCCGGAGACAAGTAAGTATAAAAACACATTTATTTCTCAGTGATATGTGTTTCCTCCAGTACGTGTCACACTGTCACAAGGATCACATCAATGTTCAGTCCGTGTGACATCCTTGCTGCCAGCAGAAAATGAACATGTCACCAGACATGCGTGTGCTCCCCATAGACACATGGTCCGTGTGCAAACACAGACGTGTGCGCAAGCCCATTGATTTTAATGGGTCTACGTGTGTTCATGTCTCCTGTACTTGTGAAAATGGACGTCACATGTACCGGAGACAAAGATGTGTGAAAGAGGACAAAAGCCGTATTTCCTCTCGCGGACTTGCAATACAATTTTGTGATATGTTTCCGATACATTTTATAATATGTTTGTATGTCAGTCTTTCCACTGACACTATTAGATGGCAGAAGTAAATCCAAGAATGCTATTTGATTTTTACTCCAAAGCTAAATCAATTGCAGATTGAAGGCTATATCATTGAGGTAGCTTATAAGATGCTTGAAAGGGGTCGCACAAAGATCTAAGAGACCTCAGAGTGTCACATACACCTTTTCAGGACAAAAGGCAAACTTGAAATTCACGATGAATCAATTCGCTACCAATCATATTTTTGGGAAACATTTGCCTTAGGTTGCGAATTGGAATTTCAAAAAGATTTGTTTATCTGTACAAAGTGAACATGCACAACATATCCATGTTATGTGAACCTACATTGAATGTTATTACTTCTTCTTAGTCAAAATGGCAAATTTTGGTCTTAGATTTCGTAAATAGTTTTCAGTTCGTACGAGACCCAACTTCACCTATAAAAAGGGTTTTCCGCAGTGCGAATCCAAATGTATACATCCTGCTCTATACAGAGGAGCTGGCTGACCTCAGCTGCAATGGATTATAATGAGATCAAAAAACATTATCTCCTTTATTCATTGCTATGGAGGAGCAGATATAAAAGCAATGGAGAAACACTGCTGAGCAAATCACATTATAATAATGCCTCAGTAATATTGTGTCATTCTCACTAATCTCTCTTAATCCGCGGAGATGTGCCTCTCCTCAGTCATAAATGTGTCGGAGCTCCACAGTAATGTATTATCTAGTTATAGATATAGAAATATCTCTGGATTGCTGGTATATAATATATCTTTATCCATTCAGCCTAATGCTTGTTCACCATATCCTTTGTTCATTTCAAGGGTACAGTTGTGAAATTGTATAACAGGAATGAAAGGTTTACGTCCTATATACATACTTTTTTCAATTTTTAACCAATATTTTGATAGGAAACCAATCACAAATATGTAAGGATTGTATAGATCACCATCAAGAGATGTTTACCTGTATAAATAAGCATTTACGTGTATGTTTAGAATGGGTTTTTTGTTTTTTTTGCTCACTTATATAGTGCCATTAATTCCACAAAGCTTTACAGACATCATTATTAGAGATGAGCGGACCCGTGTATGTTCGGGTTAATTGGGTTCGGCCGGACTTTAGTTAAAAGTTTGTTTCGGGACCCAGACTTAACCTAAACTTATTCCTGGACCCTGAAAACCAGATAAGTCAATTCTCAAACTTATCATTATCACCATTACTATTAGAGATGAGCGACCCCGAACTGTAAAGGTGAAGGTTTCTACTGAACGCTGGGTGTCCGGGACTCGAACCCAAACATGGTCTTTTAAAAAACATCAGTTTCCAAGTGTGAGTGCTGTTTGTATGCTAACCACTAGATCGAGCATCGGTGTGCACGGGTATGCTTGGTGCTTGTGTGGCGCCCTGTGGCTTCAGGCGCCACAGGGCACTGCACCTCACCCGAGGTGCAGTATTCCTCTCGGATATGGATGAGGTCATCGCCGGTAAACCACCACAACACATCCAACACACAACTTGGGAGCTCTGTCACTGGGACTGGGCCAGGGTAGTTGCCAGGGGTGGCCATCACGAGGTATGGGACCTCTTGCCCACTAGTTCAGCAACTCAGGAGGTGGGGCACCTGCAGCGGAAGTGAGGAGCCATCTCACACATCGTTCAGTTAGCTCTGGGCGCATCAAGCCCAGGTCAGACTCAGGAGGAGACGTCACAAGACTCAGCACAGAAATGGGCCCGTGGTCAGGAGCTGGAAGCTCAACCCAGGTTCCTAGGAAAAAGGGGATTCCCAGGGTTCGCAGGGAGTGCAGCAGGCACCCGTGATCCGTTCCATGGCCCAGGAGCTGGGGTGGAGGGAAGACCACTGGAAAGGACACACAGAAGGAAACATCGGCCTTGACCTCTGAACTATCTGGGATCGGCTGGAGCCCATCACAGCAGAACACGGCATTCCAAAGGTGGTGTGACTTCAGTGAGTAAAGAACTTGAAGTGCACCCTCTGTGTCATGCCATCATTGCCGGGGCTCCCATCATCGCACCCCTGTGCCATAAGCGACTACTACTCCCAACATCCTCCCTGGGGCCTAGCTCTACCTGTGGAGAGCTGCAACACCCAAGCTGCGTCACCATCTGTGCCAGAAGAGAGACTTCCCGCAGCAGTAGCTAATAACTGGCCGCATACCACAGGTGGCATCACGAATAACTACTCCCATCATCCCCATCCGCATCTTTATTGACTCTGCCGGGGTCACGAAATCTGGCCAGGCCACTGTGACATCTCAAACCGACACCGGCCCGGTGATGATTAACCCCTGAAACCCCGTGGGCGCATCAATTGGCCTAGTGACAGCCGCTTGCAGTGTCTAAATGGCTCTCACTGAGCGTAAACAACATTTTCGAATGTGGTGTGTAAAAAAATTAAAAAAAACTTACCTCTCAGGTGTTTGTGCAGCTGCACGGATTGCTCCAATGGTATGGCCATCCCTGCCCCAGAATCACCATTGTATCTCACATATTGCAAATTCTGCAGAATATTTACAGACATATTGATTGTTATAATCATCTAATCTTGCACGTTGACCTTTTTTAACTTTTTATATTTTCGATTTAGTCAACCTTTAATATTGTTTCAAAAACGTAAAACGGGCAAGACTGTGTCTAGTCTTTCTTTTTCAGTGTTCTAATAATATGCCTCCCTGTCAATGTTCAATTTCAGTCACATATAAATGCAGAGATAGAGGCTATTATCTAATTGCTGATACCGTATCTCAAGCATCTGCTGTTAAAATCCACCAAATACGATGACCTCAATTTAAATATATCGGGAAAGGCTACGATAACAAAGTCTGAACATTATAAAGAAATTCTTATAGAAAAAAAAATCAATGCACTTTCTGCTGCCGCAGAGGAGATATTACGAGGGGCTCGTGAAAAATTAATCCATTAAAAAACTTCCATGTGACTGATGTAGAATGTGATGTACCGGCCTAAATATAGGAGGAAACATCTCTATCAGTAACAGCAGGCGTAATAATTGACTACTCATTGTGGATGTTGTTGTCACCTTGCTGGTGCTGAAACGTGTGGACAGAGGACTCCAGATACTAAGGTGACAGGCCAGTATGGGATTTTGATGGGGACAGGAATTTGTGTCCTGAGCCAAAATATCCACAGTCTGGGGTCTTTGAAATGGACAGCTGTGTTGTGATACCATTGTTGAGCATGCTATCTCTTTGAAGATTAACGCTGCTTATCACTGACCAAGCCTGGGAAGCTTGGCGCCTAACTTTTTATTTCACTTCCAATACTGATCTCAAGCTTAGAAAGCCTTTGTCAAAGGAACACTTTCACATAGACACTCAGTGCTGGGCTACCTGTCAACTGCAAGATTTATCTACCAAGTGATGAAGAAACATATAACTCTGGTGGCCAGATAGAAATGAATATCTTATGTGTCCTAGGAGCACTGAAGACAAATTGCGTTTCTATATATTTTATATTCCTTTTATACTTGTCTATCTGCTATGTCATCTACATACAAAATAATACTGCAGCACTCTGTAAGCATTAAGAGGTATACAAACAATGAATATAGGAAATTTGGGCTGCATTAAGGCCCCTTTACATACTGAAACTTTCTAGCGATCCCACCAGCGATCCCAACCTGGCCGGGATCACTACAAAGTCTCTGGTGAGCTGTCAAACAGGCAAACCTGGCCAACGACGCAACAGCGATCCGGACCTGCAGAACGACCTAGCTAGTCATTGGGGACGTTGTAAAGCAGCTTTTTGAAAGGGAAGTCGCTAACGAAGTCGCTGTAAAGTCCCCTTTACACACTAAAACTTTGCTGCACAGCGGGAAACAAAGGACCAAAGAATGGTCCTGAACGATTTGTAGTGATCACAACTTCACAGCAGGGGCCAGGTCGCTGATGTGTTTCACACACTGCAATGTCGCTGGGGAGGTCACTATAACGTCACAAAACCGGTGACGTTACAGCGATGTCGTTTGCGATGTTGCAGTGTGTAAAGCCACCTTTACTGCTATATGGAATTTACTTCTAAAATGAAGGTATTTAGCACACAAACTGGCCAATTCATGAGAGCTCACCAACCGTGACAAGGCGTATCTTTCAGTGATGGGACTCTAAATCTAATATTTATCAAGCATGTCTTTCCTAGGCTAAAAGCTGACAAATTTAAAGGGCAGGTAGGATCCAGTAACAATTAAAGAGACCCTAAATCTAATATTTATCAAGCATGTCTTTCCTAGGCTAAAAGCTGACAAATTTAAAGGACAGGTAGGATCCAGTAACAATTAAAGAGACCCTAAATCTAATATTTATCAAGCATGTCTTTCCTAGGCTAAAAGCTGACAAATTTAAAGGGCAGGTAGGATCCAGTAATAATTAAAGAGACCCTAAATCTAATATTTATAAAGCATGCCTTTCCTAGGCTAAATGCTGACAAATTTAAAGGGCAGGTAGGATCCAGTAACAATTAAAGAGACCCTAAATCTAATATTTATCAAGCATGTCTTTCCTAGGCTAAAAGCTGACAAATTTAAAGGGCAGGTAGGATCAAGTAACAATTAAAGAGACCCTAAATCTAATATTTTTAAAGCATGTCTTTCCTAGGCTAAATGCTGACAAATTTAAAGGGCAGGTAGGATCCAGTAAAAATTAAAGAGACTTAGGCAAATGGGAGGAAGAGCTCAGCCAAATATGGAGGAAGTCGCCATCTTCAACAGTTTATTACATAATACAAATGGTATGTCATATAACAAATTTAATTTTGTCAGTCAATAAAAAGTTTTATTTTTATGTTATATGTTACTCAGAACATCATAAACCACATAAGCTAGCAACATTATGAAGGAGGTAATAAAATAATGAAATATATGGCAGCACCAGTACTTATCTTACTTCTTCCTATGGAGTATGGTCTAAATAAGGCAACAAAGAGCATCATAAAAATAAATATGCATTCATTTCTAGTATTGGTGCTCATTTTTCAATATTGCCCTAAAGAGATTGTCTCATCACAAACAAACTCTTTAAATCTGTACGATGCTTTGATCTGACTCCTACGACCTCCAATAAAAAATGTAATTGTGATGAGGCGATCCCTGTAGGCATTCACACAGATGCAGGCTCCCTTTTCACTAAAAATCCAGGATATAAGTAAAGCTGTCCATAGGCGGAGACAGAGGATACCATCTGTCAAATAGTTACCACATTTTTTTAGCTTGAGCCTTAAGAAGAATATTACATTATGGAAAAGATCAAGATAAAGCAAAGCTTAGTTTTAAAAATGATCTATTCAGGTACAATGTTTTGTCATGGTGGAGAATGAATCCTCTGTTCGACACACAGTAGTGAACATCTTCAATAGTGTGCATATTTTCCTAACATGGACATAACCCAGGATATTCATCCCCAACACTGGATGACCCAGTGATTACAATAGAAAAAACAAGGCACAAAATGCCATAACCAAGCAATAAAATTCATATTTTATTTAAGTTCGCGTTCAGCCACCCAGATAATGATAGAAATTTAAAAACAAAAAAGGAAAAAGAAAGAAAATCTGAAATAAAGCAGGACCATTATACTTATGGACTTTTCCCTCAGCTGTAACACTGCTTCCGGGTCTACTCATTAACTCTCATACATATTCAATGCTTCACCCCTTCACTGTCAGTCTCAGCGTCGGTGATAGGTTGCAGTCAGACCATACCCCCACCCTGTGTGACAGCATCTGTGATTGGTTGGAATCACACACGCTGTCTATGTCCCTATAGTGGTGTAAAAATAAATAAATTTAAAAAAAAATGTATAGGATCACCATATATTGTGATACCAACTGCAGATAAAGCATACAGCTACAAGCTGTAGCCCCCAGCCATGTGCTGATCTTGGCTGTGTATCTAAATAACAGGGACCGTATGAAGATTTTTTTTTTAATTATTTAAATAAATGATTTTAAAAAATGGCTTACGGTCCCCCACAATTTTGATACCCAGTCATGATAAAGCCAACAGCTAGGCACTGGTATTCTCAGGTTTGGAAAGCCCATGGGTATTGGGTCCCCCATCTTTAAAATAGCAGCCTGCAGCCACCCAGAAATGTTGCATCCATTAGATGTGACAATTCTGGTGCTTTACCCAGCTCATCTCGATTGCCCTGGTGTGGTGGAAATCGGGGTAATATAAGGGGTTATTGACAGCTCACAGCTGCCACTAAACCCTAGATTAGTAATCAGTGGGTTTCTAATCCTTTAAGTGAAAAGAAATAAACACAAATACGAAAAAATCCTTTTATTTGAAATAAATAATAATAATAAATAACCCCTCTTTCTCCAATTTATTAGCCCCCAAAACACCCAGATCAGACGTAATCCACACGAGGTCCCATGATGATCCTGGCTCTGCTACATACTGAAGTCGCAGAGCTTTGGCACATTAGAGAACATGACCAGCCACTGCGTCTTCAGGCAGACACTGACAGTTCTGAGCGGTGACATCACTGAGTTTACCTGCGGCCACAGCTGGAGGTTCCCACAATGCCCCACCTGTGACCTAAGGTTAACTCACTGAACTAAGTGAACTCACCTCAGGTGAAGTCGATGAGTTCAATGAGACCTGAATCTCCTGTCTGAAACCACAGGCTTTTCTACCAGAAAATGCAGATTTGGTACAGGAATGTAGTGTATAAATTTCTGTGGGTTTGCCCATCTCTAAAGAGGAGAAAAGATTTTCTATAAAATAAATAGGTTGTGATGTTGTGACTAATCAGGACTGAATGCTGAGCTGATAAATATGAAGACATGATCCCTGACATAAAACTGTAATGGCTTCTCTCATTACAAGAAATCCACAGAGGACTCATGTATGACTAGTAAGAGACAAACAGGTTCATCTTCCAATCTATAGTTACTTCTACTTTGTTAGGACATGAATGCTAATACAGTGACTAACCCTACAATAAGATGGTTTAATGCTTTATTATCCTTGATTCATTATACATATCAGTGCTGACAACTAGAAATGGGTGAATTGATAAGAAAATATTCTAATTTGCAGATTACGCATTTTTTCCAGAAAATTTGATTCACAAAGAAGTTATTCTCCACAAATGTAGACTCTGTTATTATGCTATGGCTTCAATCAAGAATCTATTTATTCACTTTACCTATCACTTCTACTGCCCTTTTGCTACTCACTGCCACTCATCCAGTCCTTGCTGTATCTTCTGGTCCCCCACCACTCGAGCGAGCTGGAATCTTTGGGCCTCTGAGCAGAAACTTCTGCCTTTCATGAAGCCCAAGAGAGTTCTGATAGCGCACATATAAGGCCATGGTACAAATCATTGTGCAGAACCCTGCCGGGCTTCAAAACAGCTGTAGTTCCTGGTTGAGTGTAGGATTGGGCACTATAAAGTATGGGGTCTGTACCGGACACCTAGTGTTTTTGCATGGATCTTGAACACTGACTTTTCAGGGAAGTCGTGTTACTGTTTTGGTTCAAACAGAGATAATGATAAAAAATTAAAAGAATAAGAAAGAAAACAATGAATAAATCATTACAGTTATACTTGCCAACCTTCTTCATAGCTGTAACACTGCTGGATCTGATCATTATTTCTCATACATATTCACGGTTTCCCATACCCACCATCAGTCCCAGTGTCTGTGATTGGTTGCAGTCAGACCGCGCGCCCACTCTGTGTGACAGTATCTGTGATTGGTTTGAATCATACAAGTTGTCTGCGTCCCTATAGTGGTACTAAAATAAATAAATTTTAAAGCAATGACATAAAGTACTTGTTATATTGATACCTATCGCAGATAAAGCAGATGGTTACAGGGTGCAGCCCCCAGTTGTGTGCATTATCTTGGCTGTGTATAAAAATAAGAGACCCCATGTGTCGTTTTTTATTATTTAAATATATAATTTTAAAAAAGGCTCTGCGGTGCTCTCCAATTTTGATAGCCAGGCAATATAATGCAGACAACTGGGGGTTGGTATTTTTAGACTGGGGAGGCCCATGGTTATTGGACTCCCTCAGGCTAAAAATAGCCTGCAGCTGCCCCCGAATTGTTACATCCTTTAGATGCAACAATTCTGGAGCTTTATCTGGCTGATTTTGATTTCCCTGGTGTGGTGGCAATTGGGGTAATATATAATCATAATAATAATAATAATAATGTTTATTCATTTATATAGCGCTATTAAGTCCACAGCGCTTTACATACATTGGCAACACTGTCCCCATTGGGGCTCATAATCTAGAGACCCTATCTGTATCTCTTTGGAGTGTGGGAGGAAACCGGAGTACCCAGAGGAAACCCACGCAAACACATGGAGAACATAAAAACTCCTTGCAGATGTTGTCCTGGGTGGGATTTGAACCGAGGACCCCAGCGCTGCAAGGCTGCAGTGCCAACTAGTGAGCCACCGTGCCACCCATAAATATAAGGGGTTAATGACAGCTGTGATTTGATAAAAATCACAGCTGACACTAAGCCCTGGATTAGTAATGGGTAGAGGTCTATGAAATTATCTCTTTATTAATAATTATTTCTCCAATTATTAACGCCCAAAACACCCAGGGGCAACGTAATCCACACTTGTAGTTACAGCTGGAGGTTCCAAAGATACCACACCTGTGACCGCAGGTAAACTCACCTCAGGTGAACTCAATGACCTCACCTCACTTGAAGTCATTGAGTTCAATAAGACCTATATCTCATGGTAAAAAAAAAAACGTGTTTTTTTGCCAAGAGATGCAGATTTGGTGCTGAAAATTTCTGCACCAAATTTCTGCACCATTTCTGCATCTCCTGACAGAAAAACACATCCAAATTCCAGCACCAAATTTGCATCTCCTGGCAGAAAACTGGACAAAAAACACAGTTTTCTGCTAGAAGATGCAAATTTTGTGCAGAGATCTGGTGCATGTATTTGGTGTCTAAATTCCAGCACCAGATCTGAATCTCCTGGCAAAAAAAACCAGTGTAGGTATGGTTATCTGCCAGGAGATGAAAAATTGGTCCTGAAATGTGTGCACCAGATTTCTGCACCAAATTTGCATCCTCTGGCAGAAAACCACACCAAAATTAAGTAAAAACCGTGGCTTTTGTGCAGGTTTCTGCCAGGGGATGCAGATCTGTTGCTGGAATTTATACACTGAATTCCTGAACCAAATTTGCATCTCATGACAAAAAACAACATCAAAACCGTATCAAAACAGCATCTTGCCTGAAGCCACAGTGAGCGGCCATGTTCTCTAATGTACCCGCGTGCTGTGAGTTCAATATGTAGCAGAGTCTGGATCATTATGGGACATCTTGGTGTGGATTAGGTGCTTTAGGAGTAAATAAATTAGAGAAGGAGTGTGTTTTTTGGTGGGTGTGGGGTTTAACTAGAGGATTTTTATCTGTTTTGTGTGTGTGGGGGGGTCTGATAGACCCCTCCCCATTACTAATCCAGGGTTTAGTGTCTTGAAAAAAACAAAAGATAAGGGAGCATTCAAAGGCTGATTATAAAATTGTAACAACTTTATTAAATGCAAAAGTTTATAAAAGAATCCAGATTTTTAAAATTAGAAAATGGTGGTGCTAGATGTTACAGTGGGTGAAACCCACATGTTAATGGGGGGCTCCGGCAAACATCACAATGGCAACGGATAGTCCAAAACAGGTGGCTCTATCTAAATATAATATAATATGGCTGACAACGAAGCCTGTAGTAATTATAAATTCCAAAAGGAATTGTAGCTTAATGCATTTATTTCAATATAACTGGCCAGTGTCAGTCCAAGTAAGTCTAGAGGACAACACATAGTGTCAGCCAGAAATAAATCACCCTAAGACTTACCCATATCTCAGGTGGTCGCCCAGAGGTCCCTCATCAACATAAAAGACCCTTTATGTTTTTATGTTGATGAGGGACCTCTGGGTGACCACCTGAGTTATGGGTAAGTCTTAGCGTCAGCCAGAAATAAATCACCCTATGTGTTGTCCTCTAGACTTGTCCCTCATCAACATAAAAACATAAAGGGTCTTTTATGTTGATGAGGGACTTCTGGGCGACCACCTGAGATATGGGTAAGTCTTAGGGTGATTTATTTCTGGCTGAGGCTATGTGTTGTCCTCTAGACTTACTTGGACTGACACTGGCCAGTTATATTGAAATAAATGCATTAAGCTACAATTCTTTTTGGAATTTATAATTACTACAGGCTTCGTTGTCAGCCATATTATATTACATTTAGATAGAGCCACCTGTTTTGGACTATCCGTTGCCATTGTGATGTTTGCCGGAGCCCCCCATTAACATGTGGGTTTCACCCACTGTAACATCTAGCACCAAAATTTTGTAATTTGAAAAATCTGGATTCTTTTATAAACTTTTGTATTTAATAAAGTTGTTACAATTTTATAATCAGCCTTTGAATGCTCCCTTATCTTTTGTTTTTTTCAAGTCTAGTATGGAGTGGCATATGATATAATACAAGATGTGCACTAGTCAATTATTTATGTCTCAGGGTTTAGTGTCTTTTGGGATTTTTGACAAATCACAGCTCTCACTATCCCTTTATATTGCCCTGATTGCCACCACACCATGGCAACCGGAATGAGCCAGGAATAGAGCCAGATATGTCGCATCTAATGGATGCAAGAATTCCAGGGCGCCTGCAGGCTGCTATTTTAGGTTTGGGAGAGCCCAATAACCATGCGCATCCCTATCCTGAGAATATCAATCACCAGCTGTTGGCTTTATCTTGGCTGGGTATTAACCCCTTAATAACCGCGGGCAGTAAAATTACGTCCTAGCGGTCATAACGTTACTGCCTGCAGTCTGTCGGCAGCAGCATGCCGTGATCGGCACATATCTCAGCTGATTTTCACAGCTGAGATGTGTGCCTGCTAGGCACGAGCAGAATCGTTATCTGCTCGTGCCATTTAACCCCTGTAATGGTGCTGTCAATATGTGACAGCGCCATTATAAACGCGATCGCAGTAAAGTTTTACTTACCGCCCGATACCGGAAGTCACGTGACATGATCACGTGACTTCCAAAGGTTGTCATGGTAGCACAGGGTCATGTGATAACTCCTGTGCTAGACATGAACCACTTTCACTTTCGCTTTCCACGGAGGCCAGGGAAGCAGGAAGTGCACGTATCTGCTGTTTACAGCTGTGTAGCTGTGATCAGCAGATAGCGATTAGCAATCCGATCGTTCTGCACTATAGCCCCCTAGGGGGACTAGTAAAATAAAAAAAAAAAAGTAAAAACAAAATAGTTTTAAAAAATTAAAAAAAAAACAAAGAAAACTTAAAAGTTCAAATCACCCCCCTTTCGCCCCATTGAAAATTAAAGAGTTAAAAAAATAAAAAATATACACACATTTTGTATTGCCGCGTTCAGAAACGCCTGATCTATCAAAATATAAAATCAGTTAATCTGATCAGTAAACGGCGTAGCGGCAAAAAAATTCCAAACGCCAAAATGACTTTTTTTGTCACCACAACTTTTGCGCAAAATGCAATAACAGGCGATCAAAACGTAGCCTCTGTGCAAAAATGGTACCGTTAAAAACATCAGCTCGAGTTGCAAAAAATAAGCTGTCACTGAGCCATAGATCCCGAAAAATGAGAACGCTACGGGTCACGGAATATGGCGTAAAACGTGCGTCACTTTTTTCAGACAAATTTCCGAATTTTTTTAACCCCTTATATAAAAGTAAACCTACATATGTTTGGTGTCTACGAACTCACACTGACCTGAGGCATCACACCAACACATCAGTTTTACCATACAGTGAACACAGTAAATAAAATATCTCAAAAACAATAGTGCTATCACACTTACTTTTTTTGCAATTTTTCTGCATTTGGAATTTGTTTGCCGTTTTACAGTGCACTATATGGTAAAACCTATGGTTTCATTTAAAAGTACAGCTCGTTCCACAAAAAATGAGCCCTCACATGACCATATTGACTGAAAAATAAAAAAGTTACGTCTCTCAGAAAAAGAATGGCGAAAAAAAAACCGGAAAGCGAAAAATCGGCCGGTCGTGAAGGGGTTAAAATTGGGCGGGGACTGCACGGTGGTTTTTTTTTAATTATTTATTTTAATAATTTAAAAAAACTGCATGAGGAAGAGAACGCACATAGTTGGTGCTGCAGACTGTAGACATGCTTTATCTGTGTTTGGTATCAAAATACGGGGGACCTACATATTTTTTTTCAGTTATTTATTTGTTTTTACATTCCTCAACCAATCATAGACATCGACACACAGGTAGTCTGACTGCAACCAATCACAGACATAGTCCCAGATGCTGAGCTAATGGACAGACCTGAAAGTAGTGTGACTGCGGTGCGGGAGATTCGGTAAGTATAATTCTCCTGCTTTGCAGCCCCCTTTCCCTTACTAACACCATTTTACAGCACAATGGTATATAGGGTTTGGCATCCCGACTCATGTTCGGTTTCAAGACTGGCCCTGAACCAGACTTTTTAGTAAGTCCAGCCAGACGCACCGAACACGAACATCTGCGGGTTCACCAATCTCTAACCCTATGATATTTACATGTACTATTAGTATTTATTCACTTACTGCAGGGTATTTTTTCATTGTTTTGTTTTTATCATAGGTTTTGACTATTAATGGCCACAGTGTGAATGTGTACCTACACTTTACACTAATACCAACAGGTATGCAGACCATTTTTTTTGGTTTTGGTAGAGGGACATGTGACAAGACCTTTCCATTGGTCTCCCCCAATGGAAAAACACTGCACAAAGGAATTTAATTGGAGCAATCTGATGGACCGATCTGACTTTCACTTGTCATTTGGAGAACAAGGTACAAGCTACATTAGCAAGGAGAGGTTGCAATAATACTTACCTATTACTAAGCCAGAAAATAATTTCCAGAACATATTAAAAATACAAATTGAAATCTTCAACCACAATGTTTATTCAGAACATTAATGTAAATATGCCAATGGGACATGGTTTTGTTGCTGGCACGATGAAGCAGTAGGAACTGTATGAACCAATCTGGGGAATACCTGCAGCTTTAAGCCTCTATCACTAAACAAAAGACTTCAGTTCTCTGCTTTGCATGTTATTTTTATAATCTAATTACAAAATGAGTAAAGGGTGTGAGGGTCATAGAGCTACTTGATGGCACAGGAAGTAATGGCTTCCATCAGTTAGTCCGGAGAAAGCAGTCTAGGCAAGTTAACCGAACCATTGTTTCCCTTGAGCAAAGTGATATTCTGCTTATTGTTATATCTTTGTAGACTAGTGGGGAGACATCAGAATATAAATATTTATACGCCAATTTAACTGTTTCTGATGTACTGAGTCTTTGATCATGGTTGGATATTTCCCAGTGATTTTTTTTCCTGTAGGGTAAATTGATTTCGATAAAGAGAAATGTCCTTAAATATATTGCAGAACATCTATTATTAAGGGAGATCTCTGTTGAGTCCATGAACTACAGAAATCAATGTGCATGTAACTTTAGAAAATATCATATCAAAGCTTTACTGAACTTAATAATTTAACCAGCTTAACAGAAGCTTACACAGAGACAAGGCTCAGCAATAAAACATGCCTCCTGGTGCAGGTCACCACTGCCTCTTAACTTTCGCCCTCTTTGTACTAAAAAAATAGCGATTATTCATCTGTTACATACTGTATTTGCTAATGTAATCAGCTGTAATGCTGATCCTTATAGTTTAGCAGCCAATAGGGAACAGCGATAGGCCTAATTACAGTCCACAAAAATGAACATCCAAATTGGAGGAATCCGGCCAGGACAGGACATCCAGTGGTATCTGTCCAAGACTGATGCCAAAAATGTAAAGTGCAGAGATGAATTCCCTCACCTCAATGTAATCTCCCCACTGTACGGCACCTTTGCAAAATGTACTAAAGCATCTGATGATTTCTTAAACCTCACTACCTCTGTTAGTGGAGTAGATAAAAAGCATCTCATATTAAAGATCAATATAGTGCTTCGTTGTCGTGTATTATTTAGCCACCCATTACAGAAGGGTTTGGTGCTTGGTTCTCCCTCCCCAGCCATGAGGCAATTCCACACCCACTTGTTTGCCTATAATGCAGCCGGGATAAAAAAAATCCCATAATATTTTATGTATTCAGTCACTATACGAGAACCCATGTAATAGTGTCACAGGGACCGGATGACAGAACCAGGATACCTAGGCTGACCCACAGACTGCGGAACCCTGTACTGTCCCTCAGCAAAGAGGTACGCTAGATGGTAGCACGGTCTGAATCACCAGCATGACCCTAACTCCTGTCCAAGCCCTGATGTAACTCCCCCCCTCTACTAGAGAGGAAGCCAGGACTATAAACACAAACCCCACAACTACACATGGACAGGGAAAAGCAACAACTTATACACACGGTAATCACACACAAAAGAGCAACTAAACGTGCGTGGGGGAAAACAACATAAAAGGGGAAAGTATACAGACAACTGGGAAATTTCCACATCGTACCAAGCACACAATGGGCTGCTGCAGTCAGCACCAATACTGCAGCCAACACAGCCAGTAGTAGATAGAGCTCCTCCAACTGCTTTCACCTCCAGGCCAAGCTTCCAACTGAATGAGAATTACCGGCGCCCTCTGCTCGAAGCAGAGGGAATATATAGGGATTGGGAGTGTTCCCAAACCGGAAATATATTTTATATATTTTTTCATCTGCTTATCTGTTACCAACACATAGGCGGGCTTTGCACACTACGACATCGCATGCGACATCGTAGTGTGTAAAGGCTCGATGATACGATTAACGAGCGCAAAAGCATCGTAATCGTATCATCGGTGCAGCGTCGGCGTAATCCATGATTACGCTGACGCGACAGTCCGATGTTGTTCCTCGCTCCTGCGGCAGCACACATCGCTGTGTGTGAAGCCGCAGGAGCGAGGAACATCTCCTACCGGCGTCACTGCGGCTTCCGTAGGATATGCGGAAGGAAGGAGGTGGACGGGATGTTTACATCCTGCTCATCTCTGCCCCTCCGCTCCTATTGGCCGCCTGCCGGGTGACGTCGCTGTGACGCCGCATGACCCGCCCCCTTAACAAGGAGGCGGGTCGCCGGCCAGAGCGACGGTCGCAGGGCAGGTGAGTCCATGTGAAGCTGCCGTAGCGATAATGTTCGCTACGGCAGCTATCACAAGGAAATCGCTGCTGCGACGGGGGCGGGGACTATCGCGCTCGGCATCGCAGCATCGGCCTGCGATGTCGCAGCGTGCAAAGTACCCCATAATCTAATAGCCCATTTACTACTTGCACAGCCCCATATTATATATCTTACTCTGCATAGCCTCCCTGGGGAAACCTCTGTCTTTGTATTTTCTATGAATATCCTAGTTAATGTATAGGAGATTATTTTTTATTTTTTAACCTTTTGAAATAAATAAAATATATGTGTTTTTGATATCACTTTTTTTTTTTTTTATGTGCCACTTTGACTCTGGCGGATGGGGCTTGCCTTCTACTAGTCCGAGGAGATCTTTTTGAAATATACGCATCAATAATATGTCTGTATTACGGAGACACTTTACACACTGCAATATCGTTACCGATATCGCTAGCGAGCGTACCCGCCCCGTTGGTTGTGCGTCATGGGCAAATCGCTGCCCGTGGCGCACAACATCGCCAACACCCGTCACACGGACTTACCTTCCCTACGACGTCGCTCTGGCTGGTGATCCGCCTCCTTTATAAGGGGGCGGTTCGTGCGGCGTCACAGCGACGTCACACAGCAGCCGTCCAATAGCAGAGGAGGGGCGGTGATGAGCGGCCGGAACATGCCGTCCACCTCCTTCCTTCCTCATTGCCGGTGGACGCAGGTAAGGAGATGCTCGTCGTTCCTGCGGTGTCACACAGAGCGATGTGTGCTGCCGTAGGAACGACGAACAACATCGTACCTGCAGTAGCAACGATATTAAGGAAATTAACAACGTGTCAACGAGCAACGATTTTTCACATTTTTGCGCTCATTGATCGTCGCTCATTGGTGTCACACACTGCGATGTCGCTAATGGCACCGGATGTGCGTCACTAACGACGTGACCCTGACGATATATCGGTAGCAATGTTGCAGCGTGTAAAGCACCCTTAAGTCATACACTGATCAAACAGACCTAGTACCACTTGTGTACCATGGAATCAACAATCTTTTATAAAAGTATCAAAAGGATCCTTCACCATGTGCGATGCTTTCCAACAGATTTCCTTTGCCTGTTTTAGAAGGAAATTGTTAGTAAGGATGCCCAGTCTGACTATTTACCCACTCGCTTCCTGCCATTCTGAATCTTGTACCCAGACTTGTATTGTTTCGGTGACGCGCCTGTAACAGAATGTCTTGTTTCCATAATGCTACATTTTATAGATAACAAATATGGAAAAGAGGAAACATGCAAATATGTGTTACTTATCCTGCTAGAACAGGCCTGTGCAATCCATGTGATTGTAAATAATGAAACTGGGATTTGTTCTTTTGATGTAATTTAATTGGTCTATAATCCAGGCATTTTACCAATAACACAATAGTTACTGCACCCTTCATGATGGACTGGGGTGTCAGGTATGTGTGTTAGGAATGTATCTCAGCAGATTAAGGTGTAGCTGTTTATCCGTAAGCAATACATAGGGAACAATGGAAAGTGACTCCCTGTAATTATAAGTTTCCAATTTAACTTTTTAAGTTATTGTCTATGGTGTCCCACGCCCCTCCTAGGAAAAGCTCCCCCACATTCTGTGAAAGATTAATTGCACAACTAATACATAAATAACTCATCATTCAAATGTAGATGCAAATGTGCTAAAAACATTTCAGTTTCAGGTTTGGGGGTTCGGGTTTTTTAGAGGTGAAGCCCTGGATTTTCCATTACTTAAAATAGATGTACCAATGGGTGATAACAGGGGTGGATTGGTGCAGCCTGTGAGGGACTATTCGTTTGAGGGGCCCACTATCACCTCCAAAACAGGTGGAATTGTGCCTCTTATTGAGCTGCAAAGGGCTCAATATACTGTTCTTGCACAGGGCTCTTCTGTCTGTGTCCGCCATAATATAGGACGCCCACTGATCGGGTATAGATACTGGAAGAATTATCAACGCCCCTGAAGATCTTATGTTACTTGCTGTGTGCTATGTTGATGCATTTCTCAGTTGTTGCATTGAGTTATAAGTGTACTGTGAAAACTATTGATAGCTGTAGGAGTATAGGTAAGGAAATGGTTAGCAATTAGTGAGAAGCTCGGGTTGGGGCTTCAGCATTAGGGTGTGTGCCCACAATCAGTGATTGCAGCATTTTGAATGTAGCGTGTTTTAGCTATGTGCAAAACGCTGCGTTGTACAGTACAAGCACAGTGGATGAGATTTCTAGAAATCCCGAGCCCACTGTGCTTGTTTTTTCAGCAGCAAACACTGACTTGCAGTGCGGTTTTCTAAGCCACAGCATGTCAATTATTTGCTATGGATTCATATGCGTCCTCCGTAGGGAGAACACAAGCAGGAGACCGCAGCACACTGAACCCTGATCATGGCTATGAGCTGCTGCGGTCTCCTGCATTCTCCTGTGGAGGAGACGCAAGGCTTCGCAGGTCAGGACCTGCTGCGTCCAGGATGCAGTGAGTCCTGATCATGGGCACACACCCTTATGGGGGGCTGGAGAGGTCTAGTACAGCATAATGCCTGTAGTTACAGCACACTGCACATCAGCCAGACAAAAAGCAAAGTCTACCAGAAGATAGATACAGAAAAGTGGCAGACACAATATCCTGGAAGAGAGTACAGCTTAGTGGGAAGCTGGGAGAGACCCAAAGAGAAGCACAGTTGGGAATAATGGTGGAGCAGAGCTATTGATAGTCCTGACACTGTGGACTGGACAAGATCGCCCTGATACAGTGGTGGATTGTGAGGTACCAACCTAGTGTGGAAGATTTTAGAGAAGGAATTCTGTGTCTTGCCTCATGGGAACATCTGTTAAAATAGCTGGTGTGCAGGTAGTAGTAAAGGCGGATTTTGTTAAAATAAATTCCTATGATTTTGAGATCATGGTTAAATGGAAGTCAGTAGGTTTTTGCTATGTAATCTGAGGACAGCATGCTGTTGGGGTTAAGGCTATGTGCGCACAGTGCGTTTTTCGCGGCGTTTTTGCGCGTTTTTCGGGTGCGTTTTTGGCCTCAAAACTAAATGACTTTGCTTCCCCAGCAAAGTCTATGAGTTTTCATTTTTGCTGTCCGCACACAACTGTTTTTTTAAGCTGCGTTTTTGAGGTTGAAAAAAAAAATGGACATGTCAATTCTTTCCTGCGTTTTTCTGCGTTTTCCCCCCATGCAATGCATTGGAAAAACGCAGCAAAACGCAGAGATCAAAAACGCAGCAAAACGCAGCCAAAAACGCACCAAATCGCGGTAAAAATGCATGCGGTTTTTTTACGCGTTTTTTCGACGCAGGTGCGTTTTTAGCAGCCAAAAACGCACAAAAACGCAGCGTCAAAAAGACGCAGTGTGCCAACCTAGCCTTAAACGCACCTCCTGTGTTGTTGTTTACTTATCACAAGGATATTATTGCTGTGACTAGATGGCTAGTACCATGTTGTCTGACACTGCCCCTTCTTGTGATGAGCACATCACTGTCTATAGCATTGTATATTGAAATCTTGATATGGGCAGGGGGCACTTTTTTCAGCTTGGCTACATAACTAAAATGGGCTTTACACCCTGCGACATCGCTAGCAATGTTGAGAGCGATAGCACCCGCCCCCGTCGTACATGCGATATCTTGTGCTTGCTGCCGTAGTGAACATTATCGCTACGGCAGCTTCACACGCACATACCTGGTTGGTAACGTCGCGGTGACCGCCAAACAATCCCTCCTTCAAGGGGGTTGTGCGTTCGGCGTCACAGCGACGTCACCGCGACGTCACTAAGCAACCTGCCAATAGAAGCGGAGGGGCGGAGATGAGCAGGACATAACATCCCGACCACCTCCTTTCTTCCGCATTGCCGGCGGCCGCAGGTAAGGAGATGTTTGTCAGTCCTGCGGTTTCACACACAGCGAGGTGTGGTGCTGCAGGAACGACAAACAACATCGTATCTGCAGCGCAGTAACGATATTATGGAAATAAACGACGTGACACAGATCAGCGATTTTTTATGCTTTTGAACTCGTACATCGTCACACCTAGGATTTACACGCTGCGATGTCGCTACCGGCCCCGGATGTGCGTCACTAACGATGTGACCCTGACGATATATCGGTAGCGATGTCACAACGTGTAAAGCCCACCTAAATCTAAACACTTTTGTTGTGTCAGAATCAATGCACCCAGTAATCTAAGTGATGCATGGTTGGATTCAGGGTCACTTTGTCTACATCATACTGCTCTCAGATGAGGTAGAATAAAAAGCTGCTGACAGATTCATTTAGGAAAAAATGTAGAATGCTGCCATATATAACCATCTGCGTGAAAATTCTATCAATGCCTTCTGTGAATACCATCCAATCTGATGCCATTTATTTGTTATGTTCTACAACCTTTATATATCTCAGTAAAGCACTGTTTTTAACTTTAATGGCCTCTCCTGTTTCCTTTCTCATCCCCTCCACCCCGCTACATCACTCACAGTCTGCAACTACAGGCCTCCAATGGAGCACTATCGATAGTGCGAGGGAAGTCATCTGTCATGGGTGTTTAGAGTTTCCAATTCCCACTCTGCTAAAGGAATCTTTACAACATGACTATATTATAGAAAATTAGAAGGTGTTGTAGTCTTAAGAAAATAGATGTTTGTTGTCACGCACGGACTAGGTGAGGTCCGGCATGGGGCCAAATACACAACAAAACAAGGGTAATACTACGGCAAATAAGAGGTACGCCTTAACAACAGTCGACCTTAGGGCTAGTGAGAGGGAAGATAGGCACCTCCTCACCTCCCTGCCGTTGTACCCTGCACTCCTAGCCAGTCCTTATACAGGTTCCTTACCTGTTGCCGAACCAGAACTTGAAGTCTTGAGATGACCCTACAATAGCCCCTGACTAGGCAGGGGGCAGGTGACAGATGCTAGCCTCACCGCTGCACGGAAACAACACATTGGCAACAGAGAGGGGGAAAACACACAACAGACTGCTGCAATCAGCACCACAACTGCAGCAAGTAAGCCACAGATTTCATCAGCTCCTTGCAGCTCCAAGACCAGCATCCAAATGAATCAAGAATAACCAGCACCCTCTATTGGAAGCAGAGGGTATATAAAGGAACTGGGAGTGGTCCAGACTGGAAACACCTGAGCTGGAACTAGGCCTGCTTTCTGGCAAGGATTACTGCCATTAACTCTACAACTGCCAAAGGAAAATAAAACCCATTTAGGCCTCTTTCACATGTCCATGAAAATCACGCACGTTTTTCATGGACGTGTCAAAGGTGCATATGGCCCTCCGTGTGCCGTGTTTATGTCACACGTGTGTTCTCCGTGTGCTATCCGTGATAACACACAGAGAACATGAACTTTCTGCTCACCTGTCCCTGGCGTTGCTGTCCATGGTTCTGATCTGCAGTCTCCATTTCTGCCGACTTCCCGCTGCTGCTGCTTCCGGCCCGCAGTGGAGTGAATATGTGATGAGCATAATGAGCGGCGGTCGGAAGCAAGTGACAGCAGCGGCAGAGACAGCAGCGCTGGAGAAGGTGAGTATAGAAATTCCTTTTAATTCACAGATACATGTGTTTTCTCCGGTGCGTGTCACACTGATCACATCCTTGTGGTCTGTGTGTCATCCGTGTGACACCCATGATGCCAGAGAAGAACGGACATTTCTACGTGTGAAGCACACGGGCACACATATGCTCCACACGGACACACGGTCCATGGCAACACACGCACGTGAGCGCAGACCCATTGATTTTAATGGGTCTACGTGTGCCCGTGTCTCCAGCACATGAGGAAACGGACGTGTGAAGTAGGCCTAAATAGCAGCGTCTCACAGAGGAAAAGTGAGACTCAGACCCAAAAAACTGTCACTACATACTTATAGTAAATCAAAAGAGGGCCACTTAGCAAATAAGGGCAACAACTCTACCAATGAATGAAACCAAGAAGAAAGAGTCTTTCAGTTTGCCAAATAGCAAATGTACCCACACAAGCCATATTATGAAAATATAAATTATTTTATTATAAATGCTGTAGGGGAATCAATTGTAGGCATACATAAATAAATATAGGACCAAGGGAAATGGTGCTGGAGGGGAAAACCCCACGTGTCCCAACCATTCATTCAGGAGAACAGGTCTCTACTGAGAAACGGCAGACATACCATAATTAGTAACTCCAGGCAGACAAGGCTCAAAAAGAGTAAATGCGGCCGAAGAGGCCAAGACAGATAATAGCCAAGGGCAGAGCAACCTACCAGGAGAATATGTCGCCGAGGGCCAGGATAGCACGTGGGGACCAACGTCCCAACACGTGTTTCGCTCCGTGTGCTTCGTCGGGGGACGACTAAAATAGTGCAGGATGTAAATCTTATATAGGGGTCCAATCCCAATAGAAAAACGCCCCTTCATTAGGTTAATCGTAAGAACCAGGGTATAGCGTGCCGCGCTGCAATGGATCCTCAGCAGCGGAAGCCGGAGGGAAGAAAACTTCCTGTGACGTCACAGCACTTCCGGAATTCCGCTGCTAAGGACGCCAGCCGCGGCCGCATCAGGAGGTAGAGACTTCCCTCTGATACGTCATCGGGTAAGTCCGCCTTAGTAAAAGGCGCCAACCCGTCCATTAGTGAACAGGGCAACAGTGCCCACAGTTGTAAAAAGAACGGGAAGTCAGTTATAGGAATATTCCGTAAAAAGGTCGCAATATACCGCAGTGGGGATGAATATAGATGGAACATGAGAGAAACAGAAGATGCGTTAGAGAAAACAGGGAGGAGAATGAAAACGGTCACTTTCACATATTAACAACCACATATACCACAATAAGACATAGTGTATGTGAAAATGTGCATACATGCATAAACAATGAGAATATATATACAGGAATAAGGCATCACATATATAATGAGCACATGTATACATAAATAGAAATATATCCATTACATAATTATGATAAAACATGCATGTATTTAAATTGATCCGACGTCAAAACAACTCCGTGTCTCAAATAACTTGAAAGAAGAAGGGTTGACATCTTCCACAGTAGGTGTCCCAAAGCTGTAGGGGCTTAAGACATAATAAGGGTAGGACCCAGGCTAAAGAAAACAAAAAACACTGTTAAAATTGAGAAACAGAACCGCTCAAAAGGACCGAACCAATCATCCTATTAATACAAAAGTCTAAGGCGGGCTTTGCACACTACGACATCGCAGGTGCGATGTCGGTGGGGTCAAATCGAAAGTGACGCACATCCGGCGTCACTTGCGATGTCGTAGTGTGTAAATCCTAGATGATACGATGAACGAGCGCAAAATCGTCGTCATCGTATCATCGCTGCAGCCTCCGACATTTCCATAATGCCGGGGGAGCGACAGGTACGATGTAGTTCTTCGTTCCTGCGGCCGCACACATCGCTGTGTGTGAAGCCGCAGGAGCGAGGAACTTCACCTTACCTGCCTCCCGGCTGCAATGAGAAGGACGGAGGTGGGCGGGATGTTTACATCCTGCTCATCTCCGCCCCTCCACTTCAATTGGCCGCCTGCCGTGTGACGTCACTGTGACGCCGCACGGCCCGCCCCCTAAGGAAGGAGGCGGGTCGCCGGCCAGAGGGACGTCGCACGGCAGGTATGTGCGTGTAAAGCTGCCATAGCGATAATAATCGCTACGGCAGCTTTCACTATATATCGAACGTGCGACGGGGGCGGGACTATCGCTGCAGCATCGGTAACACATTGTTACCGATGTTGCAACGTGCAAAGCCCGCCTAAGACTCATGAAAACAACTGGCAAAAGGCAAGAATTACCTTTAAAAACCAACATATTAAGGTCCGAGAAACCGGACTACGCAAGACATGAAGTCATAATGATCATTACTATCCTAAACAACCAACGGACTATAAAAAAGGAGCAAAAGTGAGACGTTCATTAAGTCCTCGTGGGGACATGGTACCGAGGGTAAAAATCCATCGGCACTCCACCTGTGCAAGACGTTTTTTCAAATCTCCACCACGGATACCAAGATGCACCCGGTCAATCCCACGAACCTTCAGGGAGATTGGATCACAATTGTGAATCTCCCTGAAGTGACGGGGGATCGTCTTAAGAGTAGAGATGAGCGAGGTTGGTTCGCCGAACGGACCTCCCGTTCGAGTTCGGTTCGTCGAACGTTCGACGAACCGAACTCGAACTGCATAGGAAACAATGGCAGGCAATCACAAACACAGAAAAACACCTAGAAAACACCCTCAAAGGTGTCCAAAAGGTCACAAACAACTCACAACACATGGGAAAGTGACAAGGACATATACTCATGCGAAAACAAAAGAGCTGGACAAGGAAAAAGAGGAGGACACACAGATATATGAGTATATGCAAGGAAACATCGATTCCATTAATGTGCAACTTGAGCCCTGCTCATTCTTGGCTTCCAATCTTGATAAATTGCCTGAGCTCGCCACGTACGTCTTGGGGATCTTGTCGTGTCCTGCAGCCAGCGTTCTCTCGGAACCTGTCTTCAGTGCTGCTGTGGGTCTGCTGGCAGATAAGCACACGTGTCTGTCCACTGACAATGTGGACATGGCTCTCAGAGGACTTTTCTTCCCCTGGGTCAGCCAGGGGACGGGAAAGGCACGCGTATTTTTGAGAGTGCTTCATGCAAAGCATCTTTTTCTTTTTCAAAAGGGAGCTCAACCGATGCCAGTCAAGTGGGGTGTGTGTGGCCCAGTGAGTGGCAACCAGGGAGACTGTGGTTGGAGTCCCCTCGCTGTGTCTCTAAAAGAACCAAGATGAACAAGTCATGGCTCTCAGAGGACTTTTCTTCCCCTGGGTCAGCCAGGGGACGGGAAAGGCACGCGTATTTTTGAGAGTGCTTCATGCAAAGCATCTTTTTCTTTTTCAAAAGGGAGCTCAACCGATGCCAGTCAAGTGGGGTGTGTGTGGCCCAGTGAGTGGAAACGAGGGAGACTGTGGTTGGAGTCCCCTCGCTGTGTCTCTAAAAGAACCAAGATGAACAAGTCATGGCTCTCAGAGGACTTTTCTTCCCCTGGGTCAGCCAGGGGACGGGAAAGGCACGCGTATTTTTGAGAGTGCTTCATGCAAAGCATCTTTTTCTTTTTCAAAAGGGAGCTCAACCGATGCCAGTCAAGTGGGGTGTGTGTGGCCCAGTGAGTGGAAACGAGGGAGACTGTGGTTGGAGTCCCCTCGCTGTGTCTCTAAAAGAACCAAGATGAACAAGTCATGGCTCTCAGAGGACTTTTCTTCCCCTGGGTCAGCCAGGGGACGGGAAAGGCACGCGTATTTTTGAGAGTGCTTCATGCAAAGCATCTTTTTCTTTTTCAAAAGGGGGCTCAACCGATGCCAGTCAAGTGGGGTGTGTGTGGCCCAGTTAGTGGCAACGAAGGAGACTGTGGTTGGAGTCCCCTCGCTGTGTTTCTAAAAGACCCAAAATGAACAAATCATGGCTCTCAGAGGACTTTTCTTCCCCTGGGTCAGCCAGGGGACGGGAAAGGCACGCGTATTTTTGAGAGTGCTTCATGCAAAGCATCTTTTTCTTTTTCAAAAGGGAGCTCAACCGATGCCAGTCAAGTGGGGTGTGTGTGGCCCAGTGAGTGGAAACGAGGGAGACTGTGGTTGGAGTCCCCTCGCTGTGTCTCTAAAAGAACCAAGATGAACAAGTCATGGCTCTCAGAGGACTTTTCTTCCCCTGGGTCAGCCAGGGGACGGGAAAGGCACGCGTATTTTTGAGAGTGCTTCATGCAAAGCATCTTTTTCTTTTTCAAAAGGGAGCTCAACCGATGCCAGTCAAGTGGGGTGTGTGTGGCCCAGTGAGTGGAAACGAGGGAGACTGTGGTTGGAGTCCCCTCGCTGTGTCTCTAAAAGAACCAAGATGAACAAGTCATGGCTCTCAGAGGACTTTTCTTCCCCTGGGTCAGCCAGGGGACGGGAAAGGCACGCGTATTTTTGAGAGTGCTTCATGCAAAGCATCTTTTTCTTTTTCAAAAGGGGGCTCAACCGATGCCAGTCAAGTGGGGTGTGTGTGGCCCAGTTAGTGGCAACGAAGGAGACTGTGGTTGGAGTCCCCTCGCTGTGTTTCTAAAAGACCCAAAATGAACAAATCATGGCTCTCAGAGGACTTTTCTTCCCCTGGGTCAGCCAGGGGACGGGAAAGGCACGCGTATTTTTGAGAGTGCTTCATGCAAAGCATCTTTTTCTTTTTCAAAAGGGAGCTCAACCGATGCCAGTCAAGTGGGGTGTGTGTGGCCCAGTGAGTGGAAACGAGGGAGACTGTGGTTGGAGTCCCCTCGCTGTGTCTCTAAAAGAACCAAGATGAACAAGTCATGGCTCTCAGAGGACTTTTCTTCCCCTGGGTCAGCCAGGGGACGGGAAAGGCACGCGTATTTTTGAGAGTGCTTCATGCAAAGCATCTTTTTCTTTTTCAAAAGGGAGCTCAACCGATGCCAGTCAAGTGGGGTGTGTGTGGCCCAGTGAGTGGAAACGAGGGAGACTGTGGTTGGAGTCCCCTCGCTGTGTCTCTAAAAGAACCAAGATGAACAAGTCATGGCTCTCAGAGGACTTTTCTTCCCCTGGGTCAGCCAGGGGACGGGAAAGGCACGCGTATTTTTGAGAGTGCTTCATGCAAAGCATCTTTTTCTTTTTCAAAAGGGAGCTCAACCGATGCCAGTCAAGTGGGGTGTGTGTGGCCCAGTGAGTGGAAACGAGGGAGACTGTGGTTGGAGTCCCCTCGCTGTGTCTCTAAAAGAACCAAGATGAACAAGTCATGGCTCTCAGAGGACTTTTCTTCCCCTGGGTCAGCCAGGGGACGGGAAAGGCACGCGTATTTTTGAGAGTGCTTCATGCAAAGCATCTTTTTATTTTTCAAAAGGGAGCTCAACCGATGCCAGTCAAGTGGGGTGTGTGTGGCCCAGTGAGTGGAAACGAGGGAGACTGTGGTTGGAGTCCCCTCGCTGTGTCTCTAAAAGAACCAAGATGAACAAGTCATGGCTCTCAGAGGACTTTTCTTCCCCTGGGTCAGCCAGGGGACGGGAAAGGCACGCGTATTTTTGAGAGTGCTTCATGCAAAGCATCTTTTTCTTTTTCAAAAGGGGGCTCAACCGATGCCAGTCAAGTGGGGTGTGTGTGGCCCAGTTAGTGGCAACGAAGGAGACTGTGGTTGGAGTCCCCTCGCTGTGTTTCTAAAAGACCCAAAATGAACAAATCATGGCTCTCAGAGGACTTTTCTTCCCCTGGGTCAGCCAGGGGACGGGAAAGGCACGCGTATTTTTGAGAGTGCTTCATGCAAAGCATCTTTTTCTTTTTCAAAAGGGAGCTCAACCGATGCCAGTCAAGTGGGGTGTGTGTGGCCCAGTGAGTGGAAACGAGGGAGACTGTGGTTGGAGTCCCCTCGCTGTGTCTCTAAAAGAACCAAGATGAACAAGTCATGGCTCTCAGAGGACTTTTCTTCCCCTGGGTCAGCCAGGGGACGGGAAAGGCACGCGTATTTTTGAGAGTGCTTCATGCAAAGCATCTTTTTCTTTTTCAAAAGGGAGCTCAACCGATGCCAGTCAAGTGGGGTGTGTGTGGCCCAGTGAGTGGAAACGAGGGAGACTGTGGTTGGAGTCCCCTCGCTGTGTCTCTAAAAGAACCAAGATGAACAAGTCATGGCTCTCAGAGGACTTTTCTTCCCCTGGGTCAGCCAGGGGACGGGAAAGGCACGCGTATTTTTGAGAGTGCTTCATGCAAAGCATCTTTTTCTTTTTCAAAAGGGGGCTCAACCGATGCCAGTCAAGTGGGGTGTGTGTGGCCCAGTTAGTGGCAACGAAGGAGACTGTGGTTGGAGTCCCCTCGCTGTGTTTCTAAAAGACCCAAAATGAACAAATCATGGCTCTCAGAGGACTTTTCTTCCCCTGGGTCAGCCAGGGGACGGGAAAGGCACGCGTATTTTTGAGAGTGCTTCATGCAAAGCATCTTTTTCTTTTTCAAAAGGGAGCTCAACCGATGCCAGTCAAGTGGGGTGTGTGTGGCCCAGTGAGTGGAAACGAGGGAGACTGTGGTTGGAGTCCCCTCGCTGTGTCTCTAAAAGAACCAAGATGAACAAGTCATGGCTCTCAGAGGACTTTTCTTCCCCTGGGTCAGCCAGGGGACGGGAAAGGCACGCGTATTTTTGAGAGTGCTTCATGCAAAGCATCTTTTTCTTTTTCAAAAGGGAGCTCAACCGATGCCAGTCAAATGGGGTGTGTGTGGCCCAGTGAGTGGAAACGAGGGAGACTGTGGTTGGAGTCCCCTCGCTGTGTCTCTAAAAGAACCAAGATGAACAAGTCATGGCTCTCAGAGGACTTTTCTTCCCCTGGGTCAGCCAGGGGACGGGAAAGGCACGCGTATTTTTGAGAGTGCTTCATGCAAAGCATCTTTTTCTTTTTCAAAAGGGGGCTCAACCGATGCCAGTCAAGTGGGGTGTGTGTGGCCCAGTTAGTGGCAACGAAGGAGACTGTGGTTGGAGTCCCCTCGCTGTGTTTCTAAAAGACCCAAAATGAACAAATCATGGCTCTCAGAGGACTTTTCTTCCCCTGGGTCAGCCAGGGGACGGGAAAGGCACGCGTATTTTTGAGAGTGCTTCATGCAAAGCATCTTTTTCTTTTTCAAAAGGGAGCTCAACCGATGCCAGTCAAGTGGGGTGTGTGTGGCCCAGTGAGTGGAAACGAGGGAGACTGTGGTTGGAGTCCCCTCGCTGTGTTATACATGCTTTTAGAAGGGCATGACATGGCTTGGAGGTTGACTTTCATAAAATGCAAACTGTTGGCTACCAAAATGCTGCCTTTCCAACAACTGTGGTTATAGGCAATGAGGAACATACTGATGAAGATGAGACGCAGATACCCGATTGGGATGACAACTTAAATATTCGGTCAGGGCAAGAAGAGGCTCGGTCTGAGGGGGAGGGGAGTGCAAACACAACAATTGATGATGAAGTTCTAGATCCCACCTACTGTCAACCCCCAGTCAGGCACTCGAGGAGGTCAACAGAGGCGGTGGAGGAGGATGCAACCGACGACGAAATTACCTTGCGCCTTCCTGGACAGAGTCGGAGCACTGGTAGCACGTCTACAACTGCATCCTCAGCCACCACTCTGCCTATGAGCATTATTCGGGGTGCATCAACAGGTCGCATGGCCTCTAAGCCTTGCCTAGCCTGTTCCTTTTTTGACATAGAAAAAGATCGCCCAAATCATGTGATATGTAAAATTTGTCATGATTCTCTTAGTAGAGGTCAAAACCTCAGCAGTTTGACAACTTCTTCCATGAATCGTCACATGAATAAATATCATAGGTCCCGGTGGGAAGCTCACTGTGCTGCAATGCGGCCTAGCGGAGCGAACCATCCACCGCCCGCCCCTTCCAGTGCATCCGCGCGCTCTTCATCTTCTAGGACTGTGGGGACAGCTGTCACACCTGTTTTTCCACGCAAAACTTTCACCACTGTAACCGCAACAGGCAGTTTGCTTGGTAGGTCGTCAGTTGGTTTGGAAGGGGAAACAAGTGAGTGTGTACAGCTCTCTCAGACATCGATAGCACCTACGTTGGATGAAGGCAACATCATGTCTCCGCCTGCACTTTCCTCACAAACCTGCATTTTTCCAGGGACACCCTACTCAACACCGTCTACACACAGCAGCCAGATCTCTGTCCCTCAGATGTGGTCAAATAAAAGGCCACTTCCTCCGACCCATGACAAAGCTAAGAGGTTGACTCTATCCCTCTGTAAGCTGTTGGCTACCGAAATGCTGCCTTTCCGCCTAGTGGACACACAGGATTTTAGAGACCTTATGTCTGTCGCTGTGCCCCAGTACCAGATGCCTAGTCGCCACTACTTCTCTAAGAAAGGTGTGCCCGCGCTACACCAGCATGTCGCACACAACATCACCGCTTCCTTGAGAAACTCTGTGTGTGAACGGGTGCATTTCACCACCGATACTTGGACCAGTAAGCATGGACAGGGACGTTACATGTCGCTGACTGGGCACTGGGTAACTATGTTGATAGATGGTGAAGGGTCTGCTGCACAAGTCTTGCCGTCCCCACGACTTGTGTGTCAATCCTCTGTCTGTCCAAGTTCCGCCACTGCTTCTGCATCCTCCACCTCATCTGGGTCCTCCACCTCCGCCCCAAGCCTGCCTGGTCAGGCCACCAGCGTTCTCACTGCGCAGAAGGAATCACGCACCCCTCATTACTATGCTGGCAGCAGAGCGCAACGGCATCAGGCGGTCTTTAGCTTGACATGTCTTGGGAATAAGAGTCACACAGCTGAGGAGTTGTGGTCAGCTCTGCGGTCCGAGTTTAATAAATGGTTGTCTCCACTCAACCTGCAGCCTGGTAAGGCCGTGTGCGACAATGCTGCAAACCTGGGTGCGGCCCTTCGCCTGGGCAAGGTGACACACGTGCCTTGTATGGCTCACGTGTTGAACCTTGTTGTCCAGCAATTTTTAACACACTATCCCGGCCTAGATGGCCTTCTGACCAGGGCACGTAAACTGTCTGCAGTGCTCACTTCCGCCGTTCAACCGCCGCAGCTGAGCGACTTGCATCGCTCCAGAAGTCTTTCGGCCTGCCGGTTCATCGCCTGAAATGCGATGTGGCGACACGCTGGAATTCAACTCTCCACATGTTACAGCGACTGTGGCAGCACCGGCGAGCCCTGGTGCAATACGTCATGATGTATAGCCTGGGCCA
This sequence comes from Anomaloglossus baeobatrachus, assembly GCF_048569485.1. Classification (NCBI taxonomy): domain Eukaryota; kingdom Metazoa; phylum Chordata; class Amphibia; order Anura; family Aromobatidae; genus Anomaloglossus; species Anomaloglossus baeobatrachus. The sequence continues at coordinate 553,824,031 of NC_134355.1, forward strand.
ACGAGATGCAGAAGTGGGGCAGATCACCCTGATGGAGTGATCTCAGATCAAGGACCTATGCACCGTTCTGCACAGTTTCGACATGGCGACGAATATGTTTAGCGCTGACAATGCCATTATCAGCATGACGATTACAGTCATTTACATGCTGGAGCACACGCTAAACACTATTTGGAGTCAGGGGGTGGGACAACAGGAAGGGGAGGAACTACAGGAGGATTCATATGCGCAAGACACAACAACATCACCAAGGTCCAGACGTTCATCATCACCAACGCGGCAGGCATGGGACCATGGGGGACAGGGATCAACAAGGGCGCATGGTAGCAGGCGAGATGTTGAGGAAGGTGCAGGAGGACATGAAGATATGGAGGACGAACTGTCCATGGACATGGAAGACTCAGCGGATGAGGGAGACCTTGGTCAAAATTCAGTTGAAAGAGGTTGGGGGGAGATGTCAGAGGAAGAAAGAACGGTTAGCACCTCTATGCCACAAACACAGCGTGGACTTGGTCCGCATGGCTGCGCAAGACACATGAGTGCCTTCTTGTTGCACTACCTCCAACATGACCCTCGGATTGTCAAAATTAGAAGTGATGATGACTACTGGCTTGCCACACTATTAGATCCCCGGGACAAGTCCAAATTTTGTGACATAATTCCACCCATAGAAAGGGACGCACGTATGCTGGAGTATCAGCATAAGCTGTTACTCGATCTTAGCTCGGCTTTTACACCAAACAACCGTGCAGGTGAAGGGAGTGATTCTCCCAGTTGTAACTTGACAAACATGGGACGGCATCGTCATCTTCAACAGTCTACCCGTACCAGTAGGACCGTATCTGGTGCTGGTAACAGCAATTTTATGGAATATTTTCATAATTTTTTTAGACCCTCCTTTGCAAGGCCACCAGAGACAACAAGTCTGACACATAGTCAACGGATGGAGAGGATGATACAGGAGTATCTCCAAATGAACATCGATGCAATGACTTTGCAAATGGAGCCTTGCTCCTTTTGGGCTTCAAATCTAGAAAAATTGACAGAGCTCTCCAGTTACGCCTTGGAGATTTTGTCGTGTGCAGCTGCCAGCGTTGTCTCTGAACGTGTCTTCTTCAGTGCTGCTGGGTGTGTGCTGACAGATAAGCGCACGCGTCTGTCCAGTGACAATGTGGACACACTGACGTTCATCAAAATGAACAAGTCATGGATCCAGAAGGAATTTACTACCCCTGTGTCATCCTGGGGAGAGTAAATGCTTGTGGATTTGGAATGTGCTTGATGCAAATCAAAACATCCTGTTTGCAACTAGGGCACAAGTGCTGCCACTGATGGGGTGTCTGTGTGCCCAATGTTGGGAAAAAAGGTAGACTCCGCTTGGAGTAACCCTTGCTTGATGTGTTTTTTAAAAATGATACAAGATGAACAGATCTGAAGGCAAGATGAAGGCAACATCATGTCTCCGCCTGCACTTTTCTCACAAACCTGCATTTTTCCAGGGACACCCTACTCAACACCGTCTACAGACAGCAGCCAGATCTCTTTCCCTCAGATGTGGTCAAATAAAAGGCCACTTACTGCGACCCATGACAAAGCTAAGTGGTTGACTCTATCCCTCTGTAAGCTGTTGGCTACCGAAATGCTGCCTTTACGCGTAGTGGACACACAGGATTTTACAGACCTTATGTCTGTCGCTGTGCCCCAGTACCACATGCCCAATCACCACTGCTTCTCCAAGAAAAGCATGCCCGCGCTACACCAGCATGTCGCACACAACATCACCACTTCCTTGAGAAAATCTGTGTGCGACAGGGTGCATTTCAACACAGATACTTGGACCAGTAAGCATAGACAGGGTCATTACATGTCACTGACTGGGCACTGGCAAACTATGGTGAGAGATGGAGAAGGGTCTGCTGTACAAGTCTTGCCGTCCCCACGAGTTGTTTCAATCCTTGTTCTGTATGTAGAAGTTAATACACTGCTTCTGCCTCTTCAACCTCGTGTGGGTCCTCTACCTTGGCGCAAACCCTGTGTGGTCAGGCCACCCTTCCTTGCAACTGCGCACAAGGACTACCACACACCTCCTTACTATGCTGGCAGCAGAGCTCAATGCCATCAGGCGGTCAAAGCTTTACTTTGAAATGTATGGGAAATGTGAGTCACACCGCTATTACAGAGAATAGTAGTCAGGCAGGGTCAAAACATTAATTGAGGAACAGGAACAGAATGGGACGGCCAGGAAAGAATCAGAAAACAAGCAGAGTTGAAATGCGTATCGGCCAACAAGGTACATAAACAGCAAGCAGGAAAAGTAGTCAGGTAACAAGCACACAAAATCATAAAACTGAACTGGGGGTAAAATTAACCAGAGGTTCATAGCTATGTCTGGCAGTGGTCTGCAGACAGGATGGGCATAAAAAAGGGTGTGGTGTCTTCCCATTGGTTGTAGCTGAATGATGGTATTTCATCTGTGAGATACCCACCAGCTACATTCAGCCAGAGATTCTGCATCTGTCAAGGTAATGCAGCCCAGTGGGTGAGCATAACCTGCGTCCACCTGCGCCGCTGGCATCGACTACTCTCACATCATCAGCACTATTCATGAAAGGAACACGTTGTCACCTGGCAACCGGAGTACAAATTGACGGAGCGGACTACGTTGGTGACTTAACAGCCGTGTGCGGCAATGATGCAAACCTGGCTGCGGGCCATCCTCAGGGCAATGTGACACACGTGCCTTTTAGGGCTCACGTGTTGAACCGAATTCGCCAGCAATTTTTAAAACACCATCACGGCCTACATGGCCTTGTGCAGTGGGCACGCTCGCTATGTGCTCACTTCCATCGTGCGCACACAGCAGCTCAACAACTTTCATCACTCCGGAAGTCTTAGGGTCTGGCAGTTAAACGCCGTAAATGCGATGTTTCGACACGCAGGAATTGGAATCTGCACATGTTGCAGCGTGTGTGGCAGCACCGCAGAGCCCTGCTGAAATACGGTAAGACATATAGCCTGGGATAACTTGATCCAGAGGTGGTGCAGATCACGCTGCTGGAGTGGTGTCAGATCAAGGACCTATGCACCCTGCTACACAGTTTTGAAATGTCGACGAAGATGTTTAGCACTGGCAATGTCATTCTCAGCGTGACAATTCTGGTCATCTACATGATGGAGCACACTGTAATTATTATTCTGAGTCAGGTGTTGGGACAAGAGGAAGGGGAGGAAGTACAGGAGGAGTCATATGCGGAAGGGATAACAAGATCTACGAGGTCCAGATGGTCAGCGGCACCTATGCGGCATTCATGGTGAGGGAGAGGGATTAACAAGGGCGCATAGTATCAGCAAAAAGTGTTGATGAAAGTGCAGGAGCCCATGAAGAAATGGAAGACGAACTGGCGATGGGCATGGAAGACTCAGCAGATGAGTGAGAGCTTGCTCACATTTCGGTTGTGCGAGGTTGTGGGTAGAGGGCAGAGGAAGGATGCACGATTCTCACCTCTCTGCCACCAACACACCAAGGACTTGGTCCTCCTGGATGCACAAGACACATGAGCGCCTTCTTGCTGCACTACCTACATGACCCTCGGATTGTATGAATTTGAACTAATCCTGAATACTGGGTTGCCACACTGTTAGATCCCCGGTACAAGACAAAATTTGGCGAACTAATTCCTGCCATAGAAATAGACGCACGTATACAGGAGTATCTGCAGAATGTGGTACGCAATCTTAGATCTACTTGTCCACTAAACACCAGTGCTGCACAGAGTGAATCTCAACGCTTTGTCATGGATAGGAGGAAATGGTCTTTTACTTGTCCACATCGGAGGGACCGAGGGATGGCTGCTGTGCTGAGATGGCGTTGAGTACGGTGTCCCTGCACAGTTGCACTTTTGGTCATATCCCAAAATGAGTTGAAAAAGGACAGATGCTGTTGGAAAGGGGAACAGGTGTGTTGGAAAGGGGAAAAAAGTTTTGGTCCGTGGATTTGGTGGTTAAGCAACTGTAACATTTGCTGAAGAAACAACATCTGCTACAGTGGGACTGGCAGATTTGGATAAAGTGGTATATAATCTGTGACCGCTATATAACGAAAATTAATAAGAAAAGAAAGAGAAAGGTATATATCCCCATCAGCAGTCAGTGTCCACCGTGCTCCCAGTTGGAAAAGGAGAGGTTGGCAACTTGAAGGTTTGGTGGAGGATACAGAGCTGTGTGGCTATGAAACTAATAGTAGCCTGAACCGAGTTAGACGCCATTCGGATCTGGAGACTGTGAGCACTGTTAGCGTCACAGGGTCCACATGCCCACCCAGCCCAGGAACTCCCTGTTAACAACACAGGGGCCATTGAGTACGCTGACCGTGTGCGTAGGGGCCACACCTGTGGACAGCAGGCGCATCAGCAGCAGCAGGCCTGTTAATGCCACTGGGCTGCACAAGCAGGACTGTTAGGACAGGAGCTGGTCTTAACCGTTCTGCGTTACCAACTGTGGTGGTGGCCTGCATCCACCACCCGATCCCTGCCTACCTCTGGCCTAAAGCCGCAATGGGTTCAACACATGGAGGTGTGCTCTTTCGGAGCATAATAGAAGACTGCGCACCTCCTTGTTGGCTCCAGCCCCTTTTATAACCTGTGTCCGCCCCAAACCAGGGTGAACCACAATGCACCTCCTGGAGACAAAAGTAGAGTGACACGTCATGAGTGGCATAACTAGCGTCCTATTTGGAAACGCAACTTCAATGATGACCTCATGGCTGCCATGACCCAAACACCTCACCAGTCATCGTCTGAGCATCAATAATGCGGTGACAAGTCATAGGTGTGGGCCTCTGCAAGCCATTTGGGAGGACACCTGATGCCCTGTGGTCTATATGGGACCCCCACATCAGGGCCAGGGCCAAAGAGTTCATTACCGGACCTAGTCTCTGATGCAGGAAGTGCCTGAGCATGCTCAGTAGCATGAAATACAGTCTCTGAAAAAAGACTATCAGCTTTAGCATGGTGTCTATGCCCAAAACAGGACTTAGACCCGGCACGGAATGCAAGCACCTGTGCAAAGAGGCTTTTCACACTTAGTGTGGGAGCATGCGCTGTATCCCGAAATGAAAACTTAGCGTCAGGAATGGCACAGTCAGGCTGAGCATACTCACTAGGCGAAACACTGTAATTATGCTGCAGCTGGGGTACATCGGCACACGCATGCGCACTAGCTGCCTCTCCACACTTAGACGTGGAGGGGAAATTTGTCTTGGAGATGCTGTCTATGAACAGAAGGAAAAGCTAAAGGAAGCCTGACTTTCTATCCCTCCGAATTATGAAATGCAGCAATGAATTCCATGAGTTTGCTATAACATTAGCGTAGCAAAATGTGCATGAGGGTGTGATGTAGAGGTGCTAGAAATAGCTTGTCACCAGTGGGGCACTAATGGAATACAACAGCCAGTTCTATGATGCCACAAAATGGCAGTATTTTGTGCTATCATTATAGCTTATTAAAAACAGAGCACGAGGTTGTCATGCAGAGGTGCTGCACATAGATTTGCAGTAGTGTGAATTGACAAAAGTACAATAGCCACGTTTAGGATACAACTAGGTACAGTGAGTGTTTGCTAGTAAAATTGCTTAGTTTAAAAAAGTTGTAGTGTGCAATGCAGGCAGACGTGCTATGCAAATGTCTTTGCACTAGTGGGACTATAGCAAAGTCCAATAGCCACGTATAGGATGCCACTAGGTACACTGAGTGTGTGCTAGTATAATGGCTTCGTTATAATTTGTTGGAGTGTGCAACGCAGGCAGATGCGCTCTGCAAATGTCTTGGCACTAGTGGGACTATAGCAAAGTCCAATAGCCACGTATAGGATGCCACTAGGTACACTGTGTGTTTGCTAGTATAATGGATGAGTTTAAAAAAGATAGAGTGTGCAATGCAGGCAGACGTGCTGCAAATAACGTTCCAATACTGTGAATTGACAAAAGTACAATAGCCACGTTTAGGATACAACTAGGTACAGTGAGTGTTTGCTAGTATAATGGCTTCGTTATAATTAGTTGGAGTGTGCAACGCAGGCAGATGCGCTCTGCAAATGTCTTGGCACTAGTGGGACTATAGCAAAGTCCAATAGCCACGTATAGGATGCCACTAGGTACACTGACTGTTTGGTAGTATAATGGCTGAGTTTAAAAAAGTTAGAGTGTGCAATGCAGGCAGACGTGCTGCAAATAACGTTCCAATACTGTGAATTGACAAAAGTACAATAGCCACGTTTAGGATGCCACTAGGTACACTGACTGTTTGCTAGTATAATGTCTGAGTTTAAAAAAGTTAGAGTGTGCAATGCAGGCAGACGTGCTGCAAATAACGTTCCAATACTGTGAATTGACAAAAGTACAATAGCCACGTTTAGGATGCCACTAGGTACACTGACTGTTTGGTAGTATAATGGCTGAGTTTAAAAAAGTTAGAGTGTGCAATGCAGGCAGACGTGCTGCAAATAACGTTCCAATACTGTGAATTGACAAAAGTACAATAGCCACGTTTAGGATGCCACTAGGTACACTGACTGTTTGGTAGTATAATGGCTGAGTTTAAAAAAGTTAGAGTGTGCAATGCAGGCAGACGTGCTGCAAATAACGTTACAATACTGTGAATTGACAAAAGTACAATAGCCACGTTTAGGATACAACTAGGTACAGTGAGTGTTTGCTAGTATAATGGCTGAGTTTAAAAAAGTTAGAGTGTGCAATGCAGGCAGACGTGCTGCAAATAACGTTCCAATACTGTGAATTGACAAAAGTACAATAGCCACGTTTAGGATGCCACTAGGTACACTGACTGTTTGGTAGTATAATGGCTGAGTTTAAAAAAGTTAGAGTGTGCAATGCAGGCAGACGTGCTGCAAATAACGTTCCAATACTGTGAATTGACAAAAGTACAATAGCCACGTTTAGGATGCCACTAGGTACACTGACTGTTTGCTAGTATAATGGCTGAGTTTAAAAAAGTTAGAGTGTGCAATGCAGGCAGACGTGCTGCAAATAACGTTCCAATACTGTGAATTGACAAAAGTACAATAGCCACGTTTAGGATGCCACTAGGTACACTGACTGTTTGCTAGTATAATGGCTGAGTTTAAAAAACTTGGAGTGTGCAATGCAGGCAGATGTGCTCTGCAAATGTCTTGGCACTAGTGGGACTATAGCAAAGTCCAATAGCCACGTATAGGATGCCACTAGGTACACTGAGTGTGTGCTAGTATAATGGCTTCGTTATAATTAGTTGGAGTGTGCAACGCAGGCAGATGCGCTCTGCAAATGTCTTGGCACTAGTGGGACTATAGCAAAGTCCAATAGCCACGTATAGGATGCCACTAGGTACACTGAGTGTTTGCTAGTATAATGGCTTCGTTATAATTAGTTGGAGTGTGCAACGCAGGCAGATGCGCTCTGCAAATGTCTTGGCCCTAGTGGGACTATAGCAAAGTCCAATAGCCACGTATAGGATGCCACTAGGTACACTGAGTGTTTGCTAGTATAATGGCTTCGTTATAATTAGTTGGAGTGTGCAACGCAGGCAGATGCGCTCTGCAAATGTCTTGGCACTAGTGGGACTATAGCAAAGTCCAATAGCCACGTATAGGATGCCACTAGGTACACTGAGTGTTTGCTAGTATAATGGCTTCGTTATAATTTGTTGGAGTGTGCAACGCAGGCAGATGCGCTCTGCAAATGTCTTGGCACTAGTGGGACTATAGCAAAGTCCAATAGCCACGTATAGGATGCCACTAGGTACACTGAGTGTTTGCTAGTATAATGGCTTCGTTATAATTAGTTGGAGTGTGCAACGCAGGCAGATGCGCTCTGCAAATGTCTTGGCACTAGTGGGACTATAGCAAAGTCCAATAGCCACGTATAGGATGTCACTAGGTACACTGAGTGTTTGCTAGTATAATGGCTTCGTTATAATTAGTTGGAGTGTGCAACGCAGGCAGATGCACTCTGCAAATGTCTTGGCACTAGTGGGACTATAGCAAAGTCCAATAGCCACGTATAGGATGCCACTAGGTACACTGAGTGTTTGCTAGTATAATGGCTTCGTTATAATTTGTTGGAGTGTGCAACGCAGGCAGATGCGCTCTGCAAATGTCTTGGCACTAGTGGGACTATAGCAAAGTCCAATAGCCACGTATAGGATGCCACTAGGTACACTGAGTGTTTGCTAGTATAATGGCTTCGTTATAATTAGTTGGAGTGTGCAACGCAGGCAGATGCGCTCTGCAAATGTCTTGGCACTAGTGGGACTATAGCAAAGTCCAATAGCCACGTATAGGATGCCACTAGGTACACTGAGTGTTTGCTAGTATAATGGCTGAGTTTAAAAAACTTGGAGTGTGCAATGCAGGCAGATGTGCTCTGCTAATGTCTTTGCACTAGTGGGACTATAGCAAAGTCCAATAGCCACGTATAGGATGCCACTAGGTACACTGAGTGTTTGCTAGTATAATTGCTTAGTTTAAAAAAGTTGGAGTGTGCAATGCAGGCAGATGTGCTCTGCAAATGTCTTTGCACTAGTGGGACTATAGCAAAGTCCAATAGCCACGTATAGGATGCCACTAGGTACACTGAGTGTTTGCTAGTATAATGGCTGAGTTTAAAAAACTTGGAGTGTGCAATGCAGGCAGATGTGCTCTGCAAATGTCTTTGCACTAGTGGGACTATAGCAAAGTCCAATAGCCACGTATAGGATGCCACTAGGTACACTGAGTGTTTGCTAGTATAATGGCTGAGTTTAAAAAACTTGGAGTGTGCAATGCAGGCAGATGTGCTCTGCTAATGTCTTTGCACTAGTGGGACTATAGCAAAGTCCAATAGCCACGTATAGGATGCCACTAGGTACACTGAGTGTTTGCTAGTATAATTGCTTAGTTTAAAAAAGTTGGAGTGTGCAATGCAGGCAGATGTGCTCTGCAAATGTCTTTGCACTAGTGGGACTATAGCAAAGTCCAATAGCCACGTATAGGATGCCACTAGGTACACTGAGTGTGTGCTAGTATAATGGCTTCGTTATAATTAGTTGGAGTGTGCAACGCAGGCAGATGCGCTCTGCAAATGTCTTGGCACTAGTGGGACTATAGCAAAGTCCAATAGCCACGTATAGGATGCCACTAGGTACACTGACTGTTTGGTAGTATAATGGCTGAGTTTAAAAAAGTTAGAGTGTGCAATGCAGGCAGACGTGCTGCAAATAACGTTCCAATACTGTGAATTGACAAAAGTACAATAGCCACGTTTAGGATGCCACTAGGTACACTGACTGTTTGCTAGTATAATGGCTGAGTTTAAAAAACTTGGAGTGTGCAATGCAGGCAGATGTGCTCTGCAAATGTCTTGGCACTAGTGGGACTATAGCAAAGTCCAATAGCCACGTATAGGATGCCACTAGGTACACTGAGTGTGTGCTAGTATAATGGCTTCGTTATAATTAGTTGGAGTGTGCAACGCAGGCAGATGCGCTCTGCAAATGTCTTGGCACTAGTGGGACTATAGCAAAGTCCAATAGCCACGTATAGGATGCCGCTAGGTACACTGAGTGTTTGCTAGTATAATGGCTTCGTTATAATTAGTTGGAGTGTGCAACGCAGGCAGATGCGCTCTGCAAATGTCTTGGCCCTAGTGGGACTATAGCAAAGTCCAATAGCCACGTATAGGATGCCACTAGGTACACTGAGTGTTTGCTAGTATAATGGCTTCGTTATAATTAGTTGGAGTGTGCAACGCAGGCAGATGCGCTCTGCAAATGTCTTGGCACTAGTGGGACTATAGCAAAGTCCAATAGCCACGTATAGGATGCCACTAGGTACACTGAGTGTTTGCTAGTATAATGGCTTCGTTATAATTTGTTGGAGTGTGCAACGCAGGCAGATGCGCTCTGCAAATGTCTTGGCACTAGTGGGACTATAGCAAAGTCCAATAGCCACGTATAGGATGCCACTAGGTACACTGAGTGTTTGCTAGTATAATGGCTTCGTTATAATTTGTTGGAGTGTGCAACGCAGGCAGATGCGCTCTGCAAATGTCTTGGCACTAGTGGGACTATAGCAAAGTCCAATAGCCACGTATAGGATGCCACTAGGTACACTGAGTGTTTGCTAGTATAATGGCTTCGTTATAATTAGTTAGAGTGTGCAACGCAGGCAGATGCGCTCTGCAAATGTCTTGGCACTAGTGGGACTATAGCAAAGTCCAATAGCCACGTATAGGATGCCACTAGGTACACTGAGTGTTTGCTAGTATAATGGCTGAGTTTAAAAAACTTGGAGTGTGCAATGCAGGCAGATGTGCTCTGCTAATGTCTTTGCACTAGTGGGACTATAGCAAAGTCCAATAGCCACGTATAGGATGCCACTAGGTACACTGAGTGTTTGCTAGTATAATTGCTTAGTTTAAAAAAGTTGGAGTGTGCAATGCAGGCAGATGTGCTCTGCAAATGTCTTTGCACTAGTTGGACTATAGCAAAGTCCAATAGCCACGTATAGGATGCCACTAGGTACACTGAGTGTTTGCTAGTATAATGGCTGAGTTTAAAAAACTTGGAGTGTGCAATGCAGGCAGATGTGCTCTGCTAATGTCTTTGCACTAGTGGGACTATAGCAAAGTCCAATAGCCACGTATAGGATGCCACTAGGTACACTGAGTGTTTGCTAGTATAATTGCTTAGTTTAAAAAAGTTGGAGTGTGCAATGCAGGCAGATGTGCTCTGCAAATGTCTTTGCACTAGTGGGACTATAGCAAAGTCCAATAGCCATGTATAGGATGCCACTAGGTACACTGAGTGTGTGCTAGTATAATGGCTTCGTTATAATTAGTTGGAGTGTGCAACGCAGGCAGATGCGCTCTGCAAATGTCTTGGCACTAGTGGGACTATAGCAAAGTCCAATAGCCACGTATAGGATGCCACTAGGTACACTGAGTGTTTGCTAGTATAATGGCTTCGTTATAATTAGTTGGAGTGTGCAACGCAGGCAGATGCGCTCTGCAAATGTCTTGGCACTAGTGGGACTATAGCAAAGTCCAATAGCCACGTATAGGATGCCACTAGGTACACTGAGTGTTTGCTAGTATAATGGCTGAGTTTAAAAAACTTGGAGTGTGCAATGCAGGCAGATGTGCTCTGCTAATGTCTTTGCACTAGTGGGACTATAGCAAAGTCCAATAGCCACGTATAGGATGCCACTAGGTACACTGAGTGTTTGCTAGTATAATTGCTTAGTTTAAAAAAGTTGGAGTGTGCAATGCAGGCAGATGTGCTCTGCAAATGTCTTTGCACTAGTGGGACTATAGCAAAGTCCAATAGCCACGTATAGGATGCCACTAGGTACACTGAGTGTGTGCTAGTATAATGGCTTCGTTATAATTAGTTGGAGTGTGCAACGCAGGCAGATGCGCTCTGCAAATGTCTTGGCACTAGTGGGACTATAGCAAAGTCCAATAGCCACGTATAGGATGCCACTAGGTACACTGAGTGTTTGCTAGTATAATGGCTTCGTTATAATTTGTTGGAGTGTGCAACGCAGGCAGATGCGCTCTGCAAATGTCTTGGCACAAGTGGGACTATAGCAAAGTCCAATAGCCACGTATAGGATGCCACTAGGTACACTGAGTGTTTGCTAGTATAATGGCTTCGTTATAATTAGTTGGAGTGTGCAACGCAGGCAGATGCGCTCTGCAAATGTCTTGGCCCTAGTGGGACTATAGCAAAGTCCAATAGCCACGTATAGGATGCCACTAGGTACACTGTGTGTTTGCTAGTATAATGGCTGAGTTTAAAAAACTTGGAGTGTGCAATGCAGGCAGATGTGCTCTGCTAATGTCTTTGCACTAGTGGGACTATAGCAAAGTCCAATAGCCACGTATAGGATGCCACTAGGTACACTGAGTGTGTGCTAGTATAATGGCTTAGTTATAATTCGTTGGAGTGTGCAACGCAGGCAGACGTGCTGCAAATGTCTTGGCACTAGTGGGACTATAGCAAAGTCCAATAGCCACGTATAGGATGCCACTAGGTACACTGAGTGTTTGCTAGTATAATGGCTTCGTTATAATTAGTTGGAGTGTGCAACGCAGGCAGATGCGCTCTGCAAATGTCTTGGCCCTAGTGGGACTATAGCAAAGTCCAATAGCCACGTATAGGATGCCACTAGGTACACTGAGTGTTTGCTAGTATAATGGCTGAGTTTAAAAAACTTGGAGTGTGCAATGCAGGCAGATGTGCTCTGCTAATGTCTTTGCACTAGTGGGACTATAGCAAAGTCCAATAGCCACGTATAGGATGCCACTAGGTACACTGAGTGTTTGCTAGTAAAATTGCTTAGTTTAAAAAACTTGGAGTGTGCAATGCAGGCAGATGTGCTCTGCAAATGTCTTTGCACTAGTGGGACTATAGCAAAGTCCAATAGCCACAGATAGGATGCCACTAGGTACACTGAGTGTTTGCTAGTATATTGGCTTACTTAGAATGAGTTGGAGTGTGCAGAGGACAAGAGGGTACAGTGGCAGGATTGTGGTGCTCTGGGTAGAGGAATGGAAGCCTGCCTTTCTATTCCCTCCTAATGGTGAAATGCAGGGAGGAAATCCCTGACCTGGGCTACACAGACGCTGTTGCTGTTTGCAGGACCTGTCACCTATGGCTCTCTGACCCTGCCGGTACGAGCCCTTAAAAGGACTGCTAGAATGTGCTCTCCCTAAGCTGTCTAACGCTGTGTATGCAGCGCATACAGCAGTATCGGCGATAGGACAAAGGACGGAACTGCGACAGTGATGTCTGACACCAAAGACGCAGAAGGCAGATAATGGCGATCGTGAAGAAAATGTCCGGTTTTATAATGCAGGGACATGTGACATGCAGATCCTATCACACATGCCGTTGCTTCTCTGCCTCAAAGTCCACTTAGGTGTGTGTGTGTCTGTGATTGGCTGACATGCTGGCCAGCCCCACAAGACGCGCGCGCTTAGGGAAGGAAGACAAGAAAAAAAAAAAAAAAAATGGCGATCGCCATTATAGAAACAGCAGTGATCTGAAGGCGCTGTTCACGCACACTATACACTGAAATGTGATAATAGTTTGATTCACAGAGTGACTTACACTATTACAGCAGAAACCAAGCTAAGATTTAGCTGTTTTTTGGCTGCTAGAACCGTTCTCGAACGTTTCTAGAACTATCGAGCTTTTGCAAAAAGCTCGAGTTCTAGTTCGATCTAGAACATGCCCCAAAATCACTCGAGCCTAGAACTGGAGAACCACGAACCACGAACCGCGCTCAACTCTACTTAAGAGTCTCCGGGTTGATAACCTCTTTGGCGGCCAAAATATCACGTACATGTTCTCTCGTACGGATACGAAGTTCCCGAGAGGTTAATCCGATGTATATTTTGTCACAACCACATGTGGCGTAATATATTACGCCAGATGTGTTGCAAGAGATATAAACTCGGATCGAATACTCTCTCAGGCCGTCAGCAGAACAAAATGTAGTGGCCCTAACAATGTTCTTACATCCCCGACAACTGCCACATGGGTAGCAGCCAACTCGTTGTGGACCACATCCGAAAAGAGGGGGAGTCTTCGCCACATAGTGGCTGTGCACCAAATATCTTTAAGACTCCTACCTCTTCTCGCTGTCATCATGGGGCGGTCAGGCAAATATCCCTCAAAGGAAGGCTCCGTTTGAAGAATTGCCCAATGTTTGTTAAGCACCGCCCTTATCTGCTCCCACTGTCGGCAGTAGGTGGAGATAAACCTGGCCACATAGCCAGTTGGCTTCACTGTTGAAGCTCTTCCGGACAGTAGATGGTCCCGATTAGAGGATTTGGCCCGCTGGTATCCACGTTTGATGGATCTATTGCTGTATCCCCTGCTTATAAATCTCTCCCTCATATCACTAGATTCAGCCTCAAAGGCATTACCCGAGGAGCATAATCTACGCAACCGCAGGAATTGGCCAGTAGGAATGGCATCCACCGTTGACCTAGGGTGTCCCGAAGTGGCATGGAGGAGGGAGTTAACCGCGGTGGACTTACGGAAGATGGTAGTAGACACTGCTCCGCCCAGCTCTATAGATATCTTGATGTCTAAAAAGTCAATGGATCTCTGTCCGATCTGATGGGTCAAAAAGATGTTCCGGTCATTGGAGTTGAGCCGACGCACAAAATCCTCCAGTTCAGGGCCGGTTCCTCCCCAGACGACAAGAATGTCGTCTATATAGCGGAGCCAGCACTGCGCATGGGAGCTCGCCGGCACGCCGCCCCGAAAACCTCCCTCTCCCAAAAGCCGAGAAAGAGGTTTGCGTAGGACGGCGCGCAAGCCGCCCCCATCGCAGTGCCGCGCCGCTGGAGGAAGAACCGGTCCCGAAAAACGAAGAAATTGTGCGTCAACACAAACTCCAACAACTCCATGATCAGACCGGACAGAGATTGATCCAAATTACTGGAATCCAAAAAGAACTGGGCGGCCATAAGTCCATCGCGGTGATCAATACTGGAATAGAGGGCCTCAACATCCATGGTCACCAGTGATACCCCCTCCTCCAAGGTCAAACCCTCCAATCTCCTAAGAACGTCCGAAGTGTCCCTGACATGGGAGGGCAATGTCTCCACAAGTGGATGCAAGTAATGTTCAATGAATTTGCAAGTAACATCACAAAGCCCCCCCATGCCAGAGACAATAGGACGTCCAGGAGGTACTTTCGGGTTTTTATGGATCTTGGGGAGGAGGTAAAACGTTGGAACCACTGGAGTTTTGACTAAGAGGCCCTCATAAATTTTCTTAGGGATAACTCCCTCCTCAAAAGCCCGTAACAGAATTACCTCTAGGTCATTGGTGTAGCCACGTACAGGATTATGGTGGAGAGATTCATAAGCATCCCGATCTCTTAGTTGTCGCCACGCCTCCCTTTCGTATAGTTCCACCGGCCATATTACCACATTACCGCCTTTATCGGCGGGTTTGACAACCACATCCTCCAGAGACTGAAGTTCTCTGAGTGCGGATTGTTGCTGTCTTGTCAAGTTGTTATTACCGCCCTTAAAAGAAATACGTCGTATGTCTCTTGTAACCAACTCCCCAAAGATTTGAATCGGGGGACATAATGACAAAGGCGGGAATGTGGTAGATCTTGATATAGTGTGTTGTGGAAAGTTACCTGGTGGGTGGTGGGTGGACTCCACCTCCAGTTCCTCAAGGGTGGCAATAGCCTCCTCTTCAAGAGTGGACAATGAAGATTCGTCTGAGGTTTTTCTATGATGCAATTTATGTAGCACCAATTTCCGTAGAAACAGGTGAAGATCTTTAATCACTACAAAAAGATTGAAATTAGCCTCTGGCACAAATGAGAGTCCTAATTTCAGGACTTCAATCTGAGAGGGAGTAAGGACATGTTTAGAAAGGTTAATTACCTCTAGGTGTTGATCCGTCCCTTTCTTCTGAACTGGAGGAAGAGTCCCACGTCCGCCACCCAGACCAGGACCTTGTCTATTACGAACATTAGTAGCTCTAGTATTGGGTCTCATATTCCGTGTTTTATCAGATGTAGACTCCTCATCTAGTGAGGAGAGTGATGATGCTGATACTGACGTCATAGAGACATGATGTTTCTTTCTAGGCTGTGACACCCCTCTCCACCGAAATACTTGGCCGTGTTTGTAATCCATAACATCACGTTGGTACTTCTTTGTTTTGGTGTTCAGGATTTCTTTCTCCCATTTGGAGAACTCCTTGTCCAGAGATTCATGATACTTGGACAACTCATCAGGGGTCAGCTCCGAGGAAAGGAGGGCCTGGGTCTCCCCTATCTCCATCTCTAATTCAGTGGTAGGTTAATTAATTAAAGGGATCTAAAGGTAGCCTCACATAATAAATGAATGTCATTAACCTAAGCCAACAATTTTGGCATGAATGACCCACCATCTTACAGGAGTGTCCTGACCACCCTAACAGCAGTTGTCGATGGTAATCATCTTGCTTTTGCTGGAGATAAACTGCTGTTAGAATTTTCTGCCATTAAGGAATTCCTTTCTCCCCACTGAAAATGCATGGACCGTTAGCTGAGCATGCATAAGTATGCAGAGTTTGGAGGATCACCAGTCGGCCAGACGAGCATTTGGCTATGAGCTGTATAGTATGACCACCTTAAGGGCTCGGTTCCACTTGCGTACCACTTCCGATGTGAGAGCATCAGAAGCGATATGCTAATGACACTCTGCTGCGTGCGTCAGCCGAGGGTTATGCTACTGTGACGCAATCTTGCGATTGTATCACTGTTGCAGAGAAGAGGGATGAAACACTTTCTCCCCATCTCCTCTCCGGCCTGTCTCTGCGTATATCGCTCTGTGGTCGGATGACATGCGAGCGCACTGCAATGTTTCACAAGCTCCCATAGAGTTGTATGGGGGTGCTTGAGCCGAAAATCGCTGCTAAACGCAGCATGCTGCGATTCATTTCTCAGGCCGATGTGGCATGGGAAATCAATCACAGATGGACACTGCCCCATAGTTTTGCACTGGTGCGAATGCAGTCCATTATTTTATCAGATTACCCTGTCATGGACAGCCCAATTTCCCGACCTGAACCCCATTGAAAACGTCTGGAATGTAATCAAGAGGAAGATGGATAGTCACAAGCCATCAAACAAAGAAGAGCTGTTTACATTTTTGTGCCAGGAGTGGCATAAGGTCGCCCAAAAGCAGTGTGAAAGACTGGTGGAAAGCATGCCAAGACGCATGAAAGCTGTGATTAAAAATCATGATTAATCCACAAAATATTGATTTCTGAACTCTTCCTGAGTTAACACATTAGTATTGTTGTTTCTAAATGATTATAAACTTGTTTTATTTGCATTATTTGAGGTCTGAAAGCAATGCATGTTTTTGTTATCTTTACCATTTCACATTTTCAGAAAATAAATACAAAATGTATTGCTTGGAAATTCGGAGACATTGTCAGTAGTTTATAGAATAAAAGAACAATTTACATTTCACTCAAAAATATACCTAAAAAGTGAAAGATCAGAAAAACTGACAATTTTGCAGTGGTCCCTTAATTTTTGTCAGAGACTATGTGTGTACAGTGCTGGCCAAAAGTATTGGCACCCCTGCAATTCTGTCAGATAATACTCCGTCTCTTCCTTGAAAATGATTGCAATCACAAATTCTTTGGTATTATTATCTTCATTTATTTTGCTTGCAATGAAAAACACAAAAGAGAATGAAACAAAAATCAAATCATTGATCATTTCACACAAAACTCCAAAAATGGGCCAGACAAAAGTATTGTCACCCTTAGCCTAATACTTGGTTGCACAACCTTTAGCCAAAATAACTGCGAACAACCGCTTCCGGTAACCATCAGTGAGTTTCTTACAATGCTCTGCTGGAATTTTAGACCATTCTTCTTTGGCAAACTGCTCCAGGTCCCTGAGATTTGAAGGATGCCTTCTCCAAACTGCCATTTTGAGATCTCTCCACAGATGTTCTATGGGATTCAGGTCTGGACTCATTGCTGGCCACTTTAATAGTCTCCACTGCTTTCTCTCAAACCATTTTCTAGTGCTTTTTGAAGTGTGTTTTGGGTCATTGTCCTACTGGAAGACCCATGACCTCTGAGGGAGACCCAGCTTTCTCACACTGGGCCCTACATTATGCTGCAAAATTTGTTGGTAGTCTTCAGACTTGATAATGCCATGCACACGGTCAAGCAGTCCAGTGCCAGAGGCAGCAAAGCAACCCCAAAACATAAGGGAACCTCCGCCATGTTTGCCTGTAGGGACCGTGTTCTTTTCTTTGAAAGCCTCTTTTTTTTTTCCTGTAAGCTCTATGTTGATGGCTTTTCCCAAAAAGCTCTCCTTTTGTCTCATCTGACCAGAGAACATTCTTCCAAAACGTTTTAGGCTTTCTTAGGTAAGCTTTGGCAAACTCCAGCCTGGCTTTGTTATGTCTCGGGGTAAGAAGTGGGGTCTTCCTGGGTATCCTACCATGCAGTCCCTTTTCATTCAGATGCCGACGGATAGTATGGGCTGACACTGTTGTACCCTTGGACTGCAGGGCAGCTTGAACTTGTTTGGATGTTAGTCGATGTTCTTTATCCACCATCCGCACAATCTTGTGTTGAAATCTTTCGTCAATTTTTCTTTTCCTTCCACATCTAGGGAGGTTAGCCACAGTGCCATGGCCTTTAAACTTCTTGATGACACTGCGCACCGTAGACACAGGAACTTTCAGGTCTTTGGAGATGGACTTGTAGCCTTGAGATTGCTCATGCTTCCTCACAATTTGGATTCTCAAGTCCTCAGACAGTTCTTTGGTCTTCTCTCTTGTCTCCATGCTGAATGTGGTACACACAAGGACACAGGACAGAGGTTGAGTCAACTTTAATCCATGTCAACTGGCTGAAAGTGGGATTTAGTTATTGCCAACATCTGTTAGGTGCCACAGGTAAGTTACAGGTGCTGTTAATTACACAAATTAGAGAAGCATCACATGATTTTTTCAAACAGTGCCAATACCTTTGTCCACCCCTTTTTATGTTTGGTGTGGAATTGTATCCAATTTGGCTTTATGACAATTGTTTTTATTTTTTTTATTGAAGATAAATTACATGAAGATAATAATACCAAAGAATTTGTGATTGCAATCATTTTCAAGAAGAAACTGAGTATTATCTGACAGAATTGCAGGGGTGCCAATACTTTTGGCCAGCACTGTATATATATATATATATTGTGAGACTCATGTGGGATTAGTGGATGAGGGCAGGTATATCTCACTCCGGTATCGGTCCTATGTGACTTAGCCTGGTCAGGATCACCTGGCTGCTAATGGATTAATGGGAGGTGAAGGACTGATGTAAAAGGAGTCTGAGAAGTTGGGGGAGGGTCTCCATCTGGGCAACACAGTAAGCCTGTCTGTGTAGGAGATACTTGTGAGGAGCAGTGCTTTATGTCTGTATGGTTTAGCTGGAAGGGAGAAGCCCTCCAGTTGGTAGTTAGGATATCACCGTGTATAGTTAGCGCCGGACAGGCAAGGATTTATTTTGTTGGTGTTTTTCTTTTGTTTATGCTTCACTGCAATAAACCTGACCAAGCGTCAGTTACACCTTGAATTCGGCTGTCTCCTGGCTATGGAGAAGAAGCTTGTGAGGCATGTGGCCTTTGATGCTAGGTGCCAAAGGCAGGGGTAAGGGTTAACAAGCCACCTTGGCCAGGGGAAGTCAGTAATGGGCTTTTGCAGCTTTCTGAACCTTTGCCCTTGGTATGGGAAAACTTAACAATGACTGCAAATGTCAAAAGAAGGTGATATAAAAATATTTACTTATATTAACACAAGACTAATGCAAATGTAAGAATATAAGAATATAATATTATTGAGAATAGGATGAACAGAAATGAGGCGGATTTTCCAATTCCAGCTCCTTGTCTATGGTCTCCAGAAGTGACTTCAGATGAATGCAATGTGACAGGACATAGTTGGAAGGGAAACTGCTTATCTGGAGGGCACACAGCAGAGTGTGGGGGGGTCTGCACTGCACTGCCTGATTGATCCTTATAGTCTTTGACAGGTTGTTGGAGGACACATCTCCAACAGGTCCTGCAGATAAATGAAGGAGATGCTGGCTGAATGTGGAGGATAAAGATGTCTGCCTGTTATCTGTCCTACCTTGACTTGCTTGCTGTCATATATAGAAAGTCTTGTAAATGTCACCCGGCAGGTTGGTGGGAAATAAACGCCCTCTCAGCCTTTAACAGTAATTGCAATGCAATGCCATCACTTGAATCCGTACGAAAAGCAAACACACCTCTAGTGCCATTCATGCTACTTGTGTAAAAAGCATAAAACCAAATTTGTTTTAAGAGGGCTGTCCAAGAAAATTAAATAGCTGCACACAGGCAGTAATACATGTAAAATAATGACAGAATTTATACTCACCTTTTAGGCCCTGTTCACTCCAGCTCTGTATCTCCATGCTCATCTTCTGTTTAGACTGGTTGCAACCAATATACCCCACATATATATCAAAAAGACTGAACCGCACATTCAACAGGTATGAACAGGTGCTAGCTGAAAATACAATATAACTACAAAACACACAGCTGCACTCCAAAATGATAAAAATGAATAAGGGAACTCTGGTATTGCATTTGAGCTATAGAAATATATGAATAAAAGAGATACAGTATCGGTATTTAGCTTATGCATTGGCCAATACATGTAAGCTCGATAACCAGAGTCAAGGTTTATCTCTATATACCGGGAATGTAACTCAAATGCCTCTATATGGGCTAAAAACCTCCATGTCTGGGCAGCTAGACTCCTGCTATAAAAGAGGATGAACACAGCCTGGTTACAGGGTGGAGTGCTCAATCAGAAAGATTGGCTGGATAAGTCAAGTGGGGTATACAGCCTGTAGGGTCTGCAGCCAATATAAATGGAGAACAGGTAAGGAGCATCAAGGACTTGGCTCTGGAATTATCAGGAGTAAAGACAAGTATTTGTTACATTATTATTTTACATCTATTGCTGTCTGTGCGCAGCTTTTAATGTATCTTAGACAACCCCTTTAACATTTATACAATGCTCTTTAATAAGACCTATTAGGTCTAAATTAATATAGAGAAATCCACCAGCTCTTCAGTGAGCCTCTCTAATTTGTACATCCATTAAACTAATTAGGAACCCATTATAGGCATTTAGGTCAGTGTTTCTCAACTCCAGTCCTCAAGGCCCACCAATAGATCATGTTTTCAGGATTTCCTCACTAGTACTCAGTGAATAATTCCATCACATGTGCAATATTAAGGAAATCCTGAAATCCTGATCTGATGGTGGGCCTTGTGGACTGGAGTTGAGGAACGCTTCTTCCTACATCTCACAACTCTCAGATGCTAAACTAATAACTAGCTGACAATTAATGATTTTTCATGTTTTATTATTCAGATTGTATAAGGACACACGCACTGTATTATTTGAGCTCTCTAAATATGAAACTAGAAAGGTCCGATAATTGAACTTCTGTATTGAAGGGAAACTGTCAGCATATTTTACCTTCAAAACTATGTGTATGCGCATGTAGCTCCTTCACAGACAAGTGCAGCAATACCTTTACATGGTCTGTCTGTTCCTCTCTTACTGAGAAATCAGTGTTTCAATTGATATGCAATGAGTCTGAAGATCTCAAGCCTCCTTCACTCCAGCTCTATTTCTTGCTCAGCACTGCCTTCACTGACAGCTTCTATGTTGTGAGACTTCAGGCAGAAGAGCTGTCAGTCAAGCATTAAGCGGCTACACTGGGTGGGGAATAGAGCTGGAGTGACAGAGGCTTCAGATATACAATGATATTTTCATTCTCATTTGCATATCAATTCAAACAAAGATGTAATGATTCTCAGTAATGAAGGAATGGACCGGCCATGTAAAAGTATAAAAACTTTAAAATAGGAAAGTTTAAATGAACTCACCACATCCAATATAAGATAAGATTCCAGCGGTGGCATGGGATCCATTTCAGCTGCTACCCAGCAGAATAGAAGAAAAAAGGGAAGGAAAATTAGGTACATCCACATGTAATTAAATATTAATCCTTTATTTGAGATCCATTAAAAATTGTTCTATTGGTGCGTAAAAGTCATCTCTGACGCGTTTCCAGGATTAAAGACCGTCCTTAGTTTTAGAGATATAGGAGTATTGCATGTCATGTCCCACGACCTGGAAATCTTACCGTATTGTACTGTCATATTGTTGTCTTTGTGCAGCTATGCGATAAGGTTAGCCCTTTTAGAAGGTTGTCCTCCCTCTCCCTGTAGCTGTTCTGCTGTCAGTAACCTTTCCATCCTTCCCTATTTTATATTTGTCAGCCATCTTGCTAATATCATATCTATGCAGCTCTGGTTCAGAACTGTCTTTTTTACCTACTTTACTGTGCATAATACAAGAAATCAACTGGAGCATAAATTATTTCTCCTGGAACCTTCATATATGGCTCTCCAGTTAAGTGAAGCTATCTGATGACATTTCTACATGTGAGTAATGGTACATACGAGCGCCTAGAGATATGGCGGCTCAAGCGCCCTACACTTGCAGCTTAATTATGGAGTCAGAATACGACAACCAGAGTCTACTCTACAACAATGAACCAATCAGAAACCTTCTACAAAATTACCATTATATCAATATTATTAATAAATATCACAGCAAATAATTATTATTTTAATAAAATTGTATCATGACGGAAAGTTATTCCGTTTGGCTGTTTAGTGTTCATTAGTACGATCCAAAACATTTCCCTTCTAAACACTTTCTTTTGGAAATCGCCGCCCCATTCTGGACTGGTGACTTTTTCAATCCTAAAATATTGTAAGCTTTTAAAATTGCCTTTACGTTCATCCAAAAACTGTTTAGTAACACCTGAATATTATTATTTTTTTATTATTATTATTATTATTATTATTATTATTATTATTATTATTATTATTATTATTGTTATTATTTATATATATATATATATATATGTTCAGCTATCCTTTTTTTCATGGTCCAATTCACAATTACAGTAATAAACATTTTTGTACCATATTTATATCCATCTGACATAGTTATGAATTTTCTTTTTTTATTAAAAGGGCATTTGCTAAATTTTTTGCTGCAATTACAAAAAAGCCTTCCAGTGACATCCATGTGCGTTTATTGTTAGCTGATTCCACAAATAGGCTAGGAGATCGTATATAGATGAGCGTGTTTGCCCTTCTGGCTACCACTCTATATCCATTGCTCAGAATGGAAATGGATTGGATCCTATGAAGGAACACCAAACAGCCAAACGGAATGAATAGAAATGTATTAGATCCTATTATTGAACACCAAATAGCCAAACGGAATGAATTTCCGTAAGGATACAATATTATTCTATTAAAAATAGATTATTTGCTGTGATATTTATAAATAATATTGATATAACGTTAATTTTTTGGTTTTTGATTGGTTGATTGTTGTTTTAGATAGACTCTGTTGTAGTTCTCCATGACTAAGGGCGGCCTTTAACAAAGAAAATGCATCAGAGATGACTTTACGCACCAACAGAACAAATTTTAATCAATCTCAAATAAAGGATTGATATTTTAATATATGTAGATGTACCTGATTTTTAAAAAGACAGATTCCCTTGACGCATCTATAAGGGATAAGCAGGTTACCATGCTAAACACCCCCCGTACCATATCTACCTAAATAAAGACGAGAACCACGACTTTATTGCAGGAATGGCCACAGTTTTATTTAACCGTATATATGTATACCAAAACTCGTGGCTCAACATGCCACTCAATTGTTAAACTTAACCTTATACATATATACCCGTATAACCAGAAACACCGATAGATCCGTCCGAGAGGCCAACCATCATTCCTAACCCACCCGGCCGTAACCTCCAAACCGGCCCAGAGGACCACCTCGGCCGTGACCACCCGGCCCAAGGTGAGGGGTAACAACGTTCCATCGTTAATTACCCCAACCCAGAACCTGCGGGACCTCCGCCCACAAGTTCCCATCCAATCCGAAGCCACTCCCCTTGAGCGACTTCGTACCAACAAACCGACTGTCGGTACTCATAACCTCTCTGACAGACCTATCACCCCGCTTTGACAACAACAAATTGGCAAATCAACCTTGTATTCTCCATTCTTCCTTTTTTTTTTTTTTTTTTGTTTTTTTTTATGTTTTTTTTTTTTTTTTGAAAAACCATCACCTTTGCACTATTTTTTTTTTTTTTTATATATATATATATATATATATATATATATATATATATATATATATCAGGGCGGGCGGGTGGGACACAACTTTCCGGCGACAAAAGGGGAGGTAATCAGTACACCCCCTCTCTTATACCTCCCACAACCCCCCACCCCTTCCCTGCTCCCCTCCAATCCCCCTACAGCTCCCTTCTACCAATCCTATAGTCCCATATATCCCCTATCCCAGATAAACCAATTAACCCCTTCCTAACCTTGCACCCTCCCGATCGTCATGGGGTCCATTCACCCCTATGGGGCTCACTGCCCTTCTTGACGCATCTATAAGGGATAAGCAGGTTACCATGCTAAACACCCCCCGTACCATATCTACCTATATAAAGACGAGAACCACAACTTTATTGCAGGAATGGCCACAGTTTTATTTAACCGTATATATGTATACCAAAACCCGTGGCTCAACATGCCACTCAATTGTTAAACTTAACCTTCTACATATATACCCGTATAACCAGAAACACCGATAGATCCGTCCGAGAGGCTAACCATCATTCCTATCCCACCCGGCCGTAACCTCCAAACCGGCCCAGAGGACCACCTCGGCCGTGACCACCCGGCCCAAGGTGAGGGGTAACAACGTTCCATCGTTAATTACCCCTACCCAGAACCTGCGGGACCTCCGCCCATAAGTTCCCATCCAATCCGAAGCCACTCCCCTTGAGCGACTTCGTACCAACAAACCGACTGTCGGTACTCCCAACCTCTCTGACGGATCTATCACCCCGCTGTGACAACAACAAATTGGCAAATCAACCTTGTATTCTCCATTCTTCCTTTTTTTTTTTTTGTGTTTTTTTTTTTTTTTTTGTGAAAAACCATCACCTTTGCACTTTTTTTTTTTTTATATATATATATATATATATTTATATATATATCAGGGCGGGCGGGTGGGACACAACTTTCCGGCGACAAAAGGGGAGGTAATCAGTACACCCCCTCTCTTATACCTCCCACAACCCCCCACCCCTTCCCTGCTCCCCTCCAATCCCCCTACAGCTCCCTTCTACCAATCCTATAGTCCCATATATCCCCTATCCCAGATAAACCAATTAACCCCTTCCTAACCTTGCACCCTCCCGATCGTCATGGGGTGCATTCACCCCTATGGGGCTCACTGCCCTTCTTGACGCATCTATAAGGGATAAGCAGGTTACCATGCTAAACACCCCCGTACCATATCTACCTAAATAAAGACGAGAACCACGACTTTATTGCAGGAATGGCCACAGTTTTATTTAACCGTATATATGTATACCATACCAAAACTCGTGGCTCAACATGCCACTCAATTGTTAAACTTAACCTTATACATATATACCCGTATAACCAGAAACACCGATAGATCCGTCCGAGAGGCCAACCATCATTCCTAACCCCCCGGCCATAACCTCCAAACCAGCCCAGAGGACCACCTCGGCCGTGACCACCCGGCCCAAGGTGAGGGGTAACAACGTTCCATCATTAATTACCCCTACCCAGAACCTGCGGGACCTCCGCCCACAAGTTCCCATCCAATCCGAAGCCACTCCCCTTGAGCGACTTCGTACCAACAAACCGACTGTCGGTACTCCCAACCTCTCTGACGAACCTATCACCCCGCCACAGACCGGCCAAGTGACACCCTTACTTGGCCCGGGCCCCCCACACCCTTAGTGCTTGCTCCAGACCATCCCTCAAACCCAACATCCATAAATCTAGACCCATATCGGTCAGATGAATCCCATCTCTCCTTAGATACTGCTCAGTGGACTCCTCCAATTCTCTATGCCGCACCACCAACCCACCATTCCGCGCCACAAACCTGCCAATTGCCCGGTTCAGCTTGCTCCGAGCCCTATTAATACGGTCCACCGACCTACCAAAACGCCACTGCGTCTGAGCTATGATGTCCGACCAAACAATAACAATGCCCGGGAACGCCCTCCACAAATGTAACAAGTCCAGCTTTATGTCCCTTTTCAATTCCCTCGCCGACCTTACTCCCAAATCATTCCCACTCACGTGTAAAATTAACACATCCGGGTCACGATCCATACGGCTATAATAAGCCACCTCTGGGCGCACTCTACCCCAGGTCATGCCCCGAATTCCAAGCCACTTTACTCGGGCCTCCGTCACCGACACTCCAAGCTGCCGACCGTCGCGACGCACATCCGCCCGCAACGCTCCCCAATACACATAGGAGTGCCCGAGGATCCACACAAGGCATAGCCCTACAAAATAGAAAGACCACGAATAAAAACAGCAACAGAACAAGAAAAATTATCACATACCAGCATCAAAACGCAAACCAGGAATCCCCCACCCCTGAACCATCACCTGACCAAGTGAGGCCTAATGTACAAGCGAAACCTGGAAGACTCCCACCTCCCAATCCGCCGGATACAATCCTCACTCAAACCCCACCTGGCTCAAAATGAGCACACGAAATGGAACAGCCCATCGGCAGGCAGCGATCTACATAGTATTCACCATCCCACATACACCCTAAGAGATGAAGGCTCTCTGGATGCACCGGGAGTAAACGAAAAGCTGCTTCCACATCCGCCTTTGCCATCAGAGCCCCCCGCCCCGCAACCCTTACCAGCTCCAAGGCCCTATCAAACGATACATAACATACCGCCGACAACTCTGGTGATATCCCATCATTCACCGACAATCCCGCCGGATAAGATAAATGATGAATGAGCCGAAATTTGTTCGGCTCCTTCTTAGGTACCACCCCAAGGGGGGAAATCCATAAATTGGAGAATGGCGGGTCCTGGAATGGGCCCGCCATCCTCCCCAACTCCACCTCCTTTTGCAGCTTTTCCTTCACCACCGCCGGATGTTCTTTCGCGGACCTCAAATTCCCCGGGCGAAACACCGGCGCCTCAGATTCAAACGGAATCCGAAAACCCTCCGTAAAACCACATGCCAACAACTCCGCCGCCCGAACATCCGGGTATCTATTTAAGTAGGGAAGCATCGCCTCTACCCTCACTGGCGTCCTCCCTTTTTCTAGACCCCTCCCCCGCCTTTCCTTTTCCTTTCTTGAAGCACCTGGCCAAGGAGTGGGACCCTCCACATCCGGAACACTCATGTTTGAACCGACAAGAGGCCCCGAACTTACACTGTCCCTCGTTATATTGCCAACAAGCCCCCTTTTTCTGTCCAGCCGGGGACCCGCCGCTCGCACCCGGGCTCCCGGCACCTCCTCGAAAGGGCTGAGCCGGAGTCGTCATTAACCGCATCCACAAAGAAATATCCTTGTGGCCCCACTGGACACCCGGCCGCAGAGCCTTCCGTTGCCGGAACTGCTTGTCATATCTTAGCCACCCTAAACCGCCGTACACTCTATACGCCTCCCCTATCGCGTCCATATATCCAAATAGGGCAGAACAATGCTCCGGCTCCTTTTCCCCGATCACGCTGGCTAAGATCGCAAAGGCCTGTAGCCAGTTAGTAAACATCCTCGGGATCAACCTATACGTTCGTTTTTCTTCGTCCTCTTTCTCCTTTTTTGTATCACTGGGTTTCACCTTATCCAAATTAAACTTCTCCAAGGGAAGCAGGGAAAAAATTTCCACATACTCCCCTTTCCAAATCTTTTCCCTCACCTCCTTCTTCAAATGAACCCCTAACTGACCTTCAAAACACACATAAATTTCACTCCATGCCCTAGCATCCAAACGCACAACCTCATCCTCCTTTTCTTTTTCCTTTTCCGCCTCCTTACTCGCACCCACGTCAGCCGCCCCACCGGCCGCCTGTCCCGCACCTACCGCCGAGGTAGGGTCCCGCACCGTAACCCCGCGCACCGGCGCCTCAGTCTGCACCACCTCCGTGGGGCCCACCCACGCCCCCACCGGAGCCCCAGGCCCAATCCGACTAACCTGCTCCGCAGACAACCCCTGCAACACCCCCAAAAGCTGCCCCCAAAACTCCGGGCCCGGTAAACCAGACTGTCCGACCGCACTCGCCCCCTGCGCAACGCTTCCCACGATGGAACCCCCGCCCCCGACTGCACTACCCACAGCATTAAACATTTCTGTCGTCCGCTCACCAGGCTGCCGTTGAACCGATGCCGGAACAGCCGTGCCACGATCTTCCTGCTGCCGCTCTGTCCGACCTGCCGCTTCCATTGCTCCTTCTTCCTCGCCGGAGTCTGACGTGCTGCCGAAGTCTTCAGGGGGGACCAGCGAGGGGACAGCCCACACCTGGCGGCCGTCAACCCCCACAGTCACCGCACCCTGCTCCTCCGGGCGACTCCTGCTAGACCTCTTCCTTTTTGCACGCCCTGCCGCCGTCCTTCCTCGCCGTACTCATGACCGACTGCTGCGCCGCCGCTTCTCCCGCTGCTCTCAGTGGGCTCCCTCCCTGCCGACTGCAGGAAGGCCGTGCTGAATTTGACCCTCGCTGGGAACACCCCCCAGCCCGATCCTCGCTGGGGGGGACCGTAATTGTGGATCTCATCCGTGCCTGCGGGCCACCGTACCCCTCCTCCGATCTCCTCACATCGCCGCTCCCATCCGCACCCGCCCTCCGTCCTGTAGCTCTCCCCTGCAGCCTGCAGGGAGTCTCCTCCGTTGGTCTTGAACGCCGAGCGCCACCCCCGGCCGGCACTTCACTGGGGGCTGCCGTTATCGCCGCTCCGGTCTGGGGCTGTGCAGGCCGCGGACCGGAAGTCAGCCTCGCCGAGGCTCCACCCACCCCCGACCCGCGGGATCTCCGACGAGGATTCCTCCCGGCGGCCGGCAGCTCCCCTTGGTAAGTTGGAGGGCTCCGCTGCCCCGGAGGGTCCCCGCAGGGGCTCCTGGATCTCACTCTCCCCCTCCAGCTGGGGGAGTAGCGCTCCGGCGGTCGCGCCCGCCGAGCACGTAGCAGCGGCCCGGGCGCAGGAGCAGCAGGCAGCTCCGCTCCAGCCCCACAGACCGCCGCCAGCTGCTGCCGCAGAGCGTCCACACCTAGGACCTCGGAGGCCCCACGCACCATCTCCAGAAGCTCATTAAGTTTAGCCATGGCAGCGGGCAGCACAAACGTCCTGGGGACACAACTTTCCGGCGACAAAAGGGGAGGTAATCAGTACACCCCCTCACTTATACCTCCCACAACCCCCCACCCCTTCCCTGCTCCCCTCCAATCCCCCTACAGCTCCCTTCTACCAATCCTATAGTCCCATATATCCCCTATCCCAGATAAACCAATTAACCCCTTCCTAACCTTGCACCCTCCCGATCGTCATGGGGTCCATTCACCCCTATGTGGCTCACTGCCCTTCTTAACAGATGTATTTCGCATCCTTTAGAAGTAGCATCTTCTATTGCTTTCTTTCATTATTGTAGGTGTATATGACTTTACTATATTATTCATGTCTTCTTTTTTTCTTAGGCTAAAAACTACATTAACAATCATTTTTAAGGTTATATTAGATCTGATTTCCAATGAGGTCCTGTAATCCCAGGGTAATACTGCAGGAGCACGGTTTGTCACTAACACTCACTGTCCATTCTTTCCTGTCGCCGGTGATTCATGACACAGGATATATCCATTAAGGATGAAGGTCACATGAACATTATCATCTCTGTGCAACCATCCTACAATACTGTATCCAGAATTAGCACTCATCACGGTTATCTGTTCTCTGGAGATTCTCCTAAATTGTTCACTTTTCCCCCTGCAGTGAACCGATAGGAAAAAAGACGAGATATTATCCCTTTATCTCTGTCCTCTATTTGAGAAGCCAGCAGGCAAGCCACTTCTGGACATGACCCCGGCATTATAATAGAAGAAATCATCATTCCACATCTTGACCATATTCTGGCCTATTTCTAAGTTGTAGAAAATATATACCTTTACTTTCCTGGAAAAATGAAATTCTCAATAATATGTGACTTCAAATTGCTCAATCCATGAACAAACCCTATAGTAAAAACTATGTTTGATGGTGAAAATTCCAGCTAGCATTGCAGGGCATTACTGTTCAGCCTGTGAAGACCGGCAAAAAAAAAATTATTATGCTGAAGCCTCTACAAGCACAGGTAACTTATCTTTTCAGTTTAACCCCTTAAAGTCTGCGCAATATGTTCTTTCATATTTTCCCCCAATTTTCCAAGAGCCGTAACTTTTTTTTGTTTTTTTTCACCAGCATATCAGTATGAGGTATTGTTTTTTGAAGGACAATTTTCACTTTTGAATGACACCATTAATATTACCATCCATTGTGCTGGAAAATGGAAAAAAAATCCAGTGCAATTAAAAAACGTCTGCAATTCTCCAATTGATTTGGGGTTTTCGTTTTATGACGTTCATTGCGCAGTAAAAATGACCTGGCAACATGATTCTTTGGGTCAGTATGATTATGGCAAGCATGCATTATATTCTTCTTATTATTATTATTATTATTATTATTAATAATAATTTTATTTAAATAATTATAAAAAAATGTTTGAAATTAAAAAAACAAATGTGTTGTGTTGCCATTTGCTACAACAAGTAATGATTTTTGAGTGGCTTGATGATGTTTTTCTCTGTCATTGCATAAAGTGTCCCACAAACACTGTATGATCCCCCACAGATCATTCCTCCACAGTACCCTCCACACACAAAGTAGGATGACCTTACTGTACCAACCCTCAACTACACCAACAAAGTATGGTGACGCCAACACATTATGATCCTTAAACCGTGACCCCCCCCCCCCCACACACACACACAGCCCTCTATGCAGTGTAATGGGAATACCTACAGTATAATGGCCCAAACAACTCTTCACACTGTATAATGGCATTTACTAGCCCACAAACAGTATAATGGCTCCCACCCAGCCCTCCACACAGTATGATAGACCCCACACAAACCTTCACACTGTACAATTTTTTGCATAAAGTATAATGCTCCTAATATAGACTTCCAAAAAGTATAAAGGCTCCCTGACAGCCCTTCAAATATTATAATGGCCCCCACATACTCCTCCAAATAGTATATTAGCCTCCACATAGCCCTCCAAATATTATAATTGCTCTTACACAACCTTCTATATAGTATAATTGGCCCCACATAGTCCTCTATATGGTATAATGCACCCGCATAGTCTTCTATATATTATAATACACTCATAGTCCTCCAAATATTATAATGCACCCCAAAGACCTCCAAATGGTATAATGTACCCCATAGTCCTCCACATACTTTAATGCACCCACATAGTCCTACATATATTCTAATGAACCATTACAGTCCTCCAAATAGTATAATGCACACCCATAGTCCTCTATATATTATAATGCACCCACATAGTCCTCCATTTATTATAATATATCCCCATAGTCCTCCAAATAGTATAATGCACCACCATAGTCCTTTATATATTGTAATGCACTCCATAACCCTCCATATGTTATAAATCACCTCCATAGTCCTTCAGATAGTATAACGCATTCCCATAATCCTCTATATATTATATTGCACCCCCATAGTCCTCCACTCCATATATTAAAAGTCACCCCATATACCTCCAAAAAGTCTAATGCAGCCCTATAGTACACTATATATTGTAATGGAAACCCTATTGTCCTCCATATATTATAATGCACCTCCATAGTCATCCATATATTATAATAAACCCTATAGTTTTTAAAATAGTATAATGCATCCACCATAGTCCTCCATATATTACAATCCTCCCCCATAGTTCTTCACCAGCGTACTCATTGACTTGGAAAAAAAAGAAAGAAAATACAGTACTCATGTGTTCAGAAGCTGTGCAGATCTCAGGACAGCGGCTGTGCAGTAATGACATCATAACACCTGCTGCACTGAGACATCAGAGTGCAGACACAGTGGAGAATGATGGAGCGGAGTGCTCCCTCTTTTATCATTGTTATCAACTGTATCAACTTCCGCAATGCCAATACAGTTAAAAGAGTGATGCTAGGAGAGGTGTGTTCGGTGCCGGCGCTGGCACCAGGCCCCCCGACACATACTCCATAGCAGCCGGTGTTCTGCTGCCAGGTGGTACACCATTTCTCTCTTCCACTCCATCCCTTCCTCAGACACAAACACTCAATTGTCTCAATTGAAATTTTGGAATAAAGATATTCTATCAAATGCCACATTGAGCAGCATTCGGCCATGCGGCTTGTCTAGATAAGCCATGGTCAATACACTGTCTTTTACTAAGCATGCACCCGATCATACTGTAGGTGGTTTGTGATATTGTAGTTGGTTTGTGATGCTGTAGGTGGCTTGTAATGGTGTAGCTGGCTTGTGTTGCTATAGGCAGCTTGTGGTGCTGTAGGTGGCTTGTGGTGCTGTAGGTGGCTTGTGGTGCTGTAGGCGGCTTGTGGTGCTGTAAGTGGCTTGTGATGCTGCAGGTGGCTTGAGGTGCTGTAGGTGGCATGTGGTGCTGTAGGTATCTTGTGTTGCTGTTGGTCGCTTGTGGTGCTGTAGGTGGCTTGTGGTGCTGTAGGTGGCTTGTGATGCTGCAGGTGGCTTGAGGTGCTGTAGGTGGCTTGTGCTGCTGTAGGTGGCTTGGGATGCTGCAAGTGGCTTGTGATGCTGTAGTTGACTTGTGATGATGTAGGTGGTTTGTGATGCTGTAGGTGGCTTGTGATGCTGTAGTTGGCTTGTGGTGCTGTTGGTGGTATGCGGTGATGTAGATGGCTTGTGGTGCTGTAGGTGTCTTGTGATGCTGTAGTTTACTTGTGATGCTGTAGGTGGCTTGTGGCACTGTAGGTGGCTTGTGGTGCTGTAACTGGC
Source organism: Anomaloglossus baeobatrachus (assembly GCF_048569485.1). NCBI lineage: Eukaryota > Metazoa > Chordata > Amphibia > Anura > Aromobatidae > Anomaloglossus > Anomaloglossus baeobatrachus. The sequence continues at coordinate 553,856,627 of NC_134355.1, forward strand.
TTGTGGTGCTGTAGGTGGCATGTGGTGCTGTAGGTGTGTTGTGTTGCTGTTGGTCGCTTGTGGTGCTGTAGGTGGCTTGTGGTGTTGTAGTTGACTTGTGATGCTGTGGGTGGCTTGTGGTGCTGTAGATGGCTTGTGGTGCTGTAGTTGACTTGTGATGCTGTGGGTGGCTTGTGGTGCTGTAAGTGGCTTGTGGTGCTGTAGGTGACTTGTGTTGCTGTAGGTGACTTGTGGTGCTGTAGGTGGCATGTGGTGCGGTAGGTGTCTTGTGTTGCTGTTGGTGGCTTGTGTTGCTGTAGGTGGCATGTGGTGCGGTAGGTGTCTTGTGTTGCTGTTGGTCCCTTGTGGTGTTGTAGGTGACTTGTGGTGCTGTAGGTGTCTTGTGTTGCTGTTGGTGGCTTGTGGAGCTGTAGGTGGCTTGTGATGCTGTAGTTGGCTTGTGGTGCTGTAGGTGGCTTGTAGTGCTGTAGTTAACTTGTGGTGCTGTAGGTGGCTTGTGGTGCTGTAGTTAACTTGTGATGCTGTAGGTGGCTTGTGGTGCTGTAAGCGGCTTGTGGTGCTGTAGGTGGCTTGTAGTGCTGTAGGTGGCATGTGGTGCTGAGGTGTCTTGTGTTGCTGTTGGTGGCTTCTTGTACTGTAGGTGGCTTGTGATGCTGCAGGTGGCTTGATGTGCTGTAGGTGGCTTGTGATGCTGCAAGTGGCTTGTGATGCTGTAGTTGACTTGTGATGATGTAGGTGGCTTGTGATGCTGTAGGTGGCTTGTAATGCTGTAGTTGGCTTGTGGTGCTGTAGGTGGCATGTGGTGCTGTAGGTGGCTTGTGGTGCTGTAGGTGGCTTGCGGTGCTGTAGGTGGCATGTGGTGCTGTAGGTGGCTTGTGATGCTGTAGGCGGCTTGTGGTGCTGTAGTTAACTTGTGATGCTGTAGGTGGCTTGTGGTGCTGTAAGCGGCTTGTGATGCTGTAGGTGGCTTGTAATGCTGTAGTTGGTTTGTGGTGCTGTAGGTGGCATGTGGTGATATAGGTGGCTTGTGATGCTGTAGTTGACTTGTGATGCTGTAGGTTACTTGTGGTGCTGTAGGTGGCTTGTGGTGCTGTAGTTTGCTTGTGGTGCTGTAGGTGGCATGTGGTGCTATAGGTGTCTTGTGTTGCTGTTGGTCGCTTGTGGTGCTGTAGGTGGCTTGTGGTGCTGTAGGTGTCTTATGCTGTTAGTGGCTTGTGGTGCTGTAGGTGTCTTGTGGTGATGTAGGTGTCTTGTGGTGCTGTAGTTGACTTGTGATGCTGTAGGTGGCTTGTGGTGCTGTAAGCAGCTTGTGGTGTTGTAAGTGGCTTGTGGTGCTGTAGGTGGCTTGTGGTGCTGTAAGCGGCTTGTGGTGCTGTAGGTGGCTTGTAGTGCTGTTGGTGGCATGTGGTGCTGTAGGTGTCTTGTGTTGCTGTTGGTGGCTTGTGGTGCTGTAGTTGGCTTGTGGTGCTGTAGGTGGCTTGTGTTGCAGTAGTTGGCTTGTGGTGCTGTAGGTGGTTTGTGGTGCTGTAGGTGGCTTGTGATGCTGTAGGCGGCTTGTGGTGCTGTAGGTTGCATGTTTTGCTGTAGGCGGCTTGGGGTGTGTTAGGTGGCATGTGGTGCTGTAGGTATCTTGTGTTGCTGTAGGTGGCTTGTGGTAATGTAGGTGGCTTGTGGTACTGTCGGTGGCTTGTGGTGCTGTAAGGTGACCACCTTGACTATTCAGGAGAGCAGCTCCATTCCCATGACTCCTACTACCATTTGAATAGATGATTTAAAGTGGGGGTTTTTTGCCTTGTGCCAAATCTGTCAGAAGTAATAGATCATTATTGTCAATCTGTCCCTGTCCTGGATAACAAGCTGGTGGCAGTTTGGGAGCCTAAAGGCCACTTCACACATCGTTGTTTCTGTGACGAAACAACGACTTCAGCAGCAATGTCGTTATGTTTGACACGTACCAACGATCTACCCCCTGCTGTGTGATCGTTGGTCATTGCTGAATGTCTTGGGCCATTTTTGGCTCGTTGGAGTCCTGCTGGGCAGGATGGATCTGTATGTTTGACATCTACCAACGATCTCGTTAACGCCTAGATGAGAACTTAAAGTGTGACACGTAGGCGTGTAGTTGCGTCACCTTTTCCACGCCCCCTCTGCTCTGATTGGTTGGCGTTGAGGACAGTACAGCATTCTGATTGGGTATCGCTTCATGCTTTGTTCCTTTTTGAGCCTTGCTTTTAGGATAGAATGAAGGAGGGATGAATCCGGGTGCAGATGCAGCTTTGATACGAAAAGCAAGCAAGCAACCAGGAATAAAGTACAAATTAATCCGGGTGGAGTTGCAGGTTCTATCCTCAAAGGAAGGCTCAAAAAGGGACAAAGGATGAAGGGATACAAAGTTGCCTTCTAGGCCGGCCGCCTAATCAGAACGCAGTATTGGCCACCAATCGGAGCGGAGGGGTGTGGAAAAGGCGACGCATATGCACGCCTACGTGGCTTACAGTATCGTTGCATAGCTGCTGTGTGACAGGGTCCCAACGACCAACGAGATCGTTATACAGGTCGCTGCATCGTTACTAAAGTCATAGGGAAAATGACTGTGTGACATCTCACCAACGACTTAACAACGATCCGGAAACTGTGATGTAGTAATGATCTCGTTAACGATCTCGTTATGTGTGACTTGACCTTAAGTTCTCCTTATCAGTCCCTTTAAATGTGTTTTCTCTTCAAAATGTTTCCCCAAAAGGAATCAAAATTATGTGAAATAAAAAGTCATAGCCAAAGAAACAAAGTCCCAAATTTACTGTATGAAATGAGCTGTACGATTAATATATAAACCTAACGTGTGTATGAAGAAGCGCATTGCCTTGGAAACATAGGTTGGAAGTCTTCACCTTCTTGTCTGTTTTTCAGCCCTCACAGAAAGTACATGATTTTTGCATTTTCACTGTTTGCAAACGAACTCCAACTTTCCTGCCCTTGTGATAATATAAATAGCACATGCTTGGTTTTACTAGTTCGTACATGCTCTAATCCACAATAATATGGGAGCTCTTCAGCCATTTCCAGACAGTAGCATTTGCAACATCCCGACTCAGATTTCACTCTTTATGGTTGGGGTCAGGACGGTGTTTCAACAATCTGCTTTGTCAACATCCATCACAGTCAACACACTGATCCTCCTGGCTACACTCTGCAACCACTAATGTATAAACAATTGCTGTGCTCATTCTGCCATTGCTAAATCTTGAGCAGGTAGACACACACCTCACACCCATGTAAATCCCTCCTAATGCCGGCTAGGGTTTAACCTATGATGTGGATATTCTTGGAGCTGATCAGTGCTAATGCATTCCCACAATTGATTGTACGGGCACTTTACACATTCCTTTCAGACAAGACATAAGGAATCCCACCCATCACCCCCTAAACATGATCATTTGCCAACTCTCTGTTGTTGTTGTCCCGAACCTTAATCTGGGGTAATCCAACAAGATCATCCAGGCAATCAGAATACTTGTGAATGTCTAAAACCATTCCTACCTGATCCTTACGCTTTCATGTTGCCTTTTACAAGTATACTACATCCCATTAGTCCTGTCAGGTAGGATTAGGATTGATTGCTGCTTTGCAAATGGAAACAATATTTAACAAATTTGTAATTAAAGAAATAATAACCTGTATAAAATGTGATTGAGGCAGTTTATACTATTTTGGAAATAATGTTTGCATTTTTGAAAGGTATAATTTCTAACAACCTATTAAATATGAAATGCATCAATTTTGGAAACTGAGCTTAACAGTAGGCTTGTAGTTTGTAACAAAGTGGCTATGTGCAAAAGATCCTAGACAGCAAAAACAATAATTTGTGATCATTGAGTATTCTTTTACTCGGGTGCCATGCTCGAATCCCCGCTCCTCATATTTTGCCGCAGTTTTCCAGCCACTAAACATGTGGGGATTACCTGACAATCATTACTGTGATTACCCAGTTGATTAGCGTCATCGTGTCTATAGAAGGCCTGATGACACCATGCTCAGTGCACTGTACCCTGAAAATAGTATAGGGAGAGCTACTGGAGAAGGAATAGTGTATTAGAGTACTTAATGACTTACGCTCCTTACTTCTGCTACGTTAATTCAAAAGTCCTTTTCAGGGTTAATTCATATATATTCTCATCTCTAATAATACCACTCTTAGCTGCAGCTAATGTAAGGAGAGCTGCTGGAGAAGGGATAGTGTATTTAAAATTTAAAATGTGCAAGGTATGTGGTAAGGGACAGGGAAGTGGATGTCCCGCTGATGGTGGTGCACACAGAAGCCGTGAATCAGTGCAAACTGTGCTTGCAGTGAGAGAACAACAAACACAGTCATAATGTAGTCCTATCTTCCGTTCCCACTTTGCAGGGGGGTGCAGGACACCACTGTTCAAGCCAGAACATTGCAAACAGGTCATCGATTGGATGGCAGACAATGCTACCAATCTGTTTCCCAGCACAACTCTTTCTTCCACACAGTCCAGTCTCACCTGCAATGAACTATTACTCTGTTACACCTCCTATAAATATATGAATTAATTGACAACAGGGTGTTGCTGGTTGAGGAGTCCCTATGGTGTCCCTATTATCTAATCAGTGCTTTCAGTGCCTCACAATGTTGCAACATTTACTTCTTGCAAATTCAATCAGAAGACCCTATATTCGATTGCTAGCCATCAAAAAATTGGATCACAAGCGGACCAATGTTATTCACTTATGCAGTGCACATGTCCGATTTCATCCTTGGATCGAGTGTTCTGAGGAAAAAATTGCAGCATGCATGATTTGTCTCTGAAGAGTATGATCAGAGTCTGATTAGCATAACCGGACCATTTTCACGGATGGAGAAAATACGGTGATGAGAACCCAGCCTTACAGAGATTTATCAACGCATTCCTGAATCTTCAGGAGGAATTACAAATCAATGGTGCAACACAGAGTTATATAAAAAGAAGATCCAGAATTGTAATTTTGAGGGGAATATAAAGTGGGGAAAAAAAGTATTTAATCAGCCACCAATTGTACAAGTTCTCCCACTTAAAAAGATGAGAGAGGCCTGTAATTGACATCATAGTGACATCATAGGTAGACGACAACTATGAGTGACAAAATGAGAAAACAAATCCAGAAAATCACCTTGTCTGATTTGGCAAGATTTGTTTTGCAAATTATGGTGGAAAATAACTATTTAGCCATATAAGAGGCTCCTCTGTCCTCCACTCATTACCTGTAGTAATGGCTCCTGTTTGAACTTGTTATCAGTATAAAAGACACCTGTCCACAACCTCAAACAGTCACACTCTAAACTCTACTATGGTGAAGGACAAAGACCTGTCAAAGGACACCAAAAACAAAATTGTAGCCCTGCACCAGGCTGGCAAGACTGAATTATCTCAATATTTTGTTATATATCCTTTGTTGGCAATAACAGAGGTCAAACACTTTCTGTAAGTCTTCATAAGTTTGGCACATACTGTTGGTGGTATGTTGGCCCATTCCTCCATGCAGATCTCCTCTAGAGCAGTGGTGTTTTGGGCCTGTCAAAGGGCGACACGGACTTTCAACTCCCTCCAAAAGTTTTTAATGGGGTTCAGATCTGGTGACTGGCTAGGCCACTCCAGGACCTTCATATGCTTCTTACAAAGCCACTCTTTCGTTGCCCTGGTGGTGTGCTTGGGATTGTTATCATGCTGAAAGACGCAGCCATGTTTCTTCTTCAATGCCCTACTGATGGAAGGAGGTTTGCACTCAAAATCTCACATTACACAGCCCCATTCATTCTTTTATGTACACGGATCAGTCGTCCTGGTCCCTTTGCAAAGAAACAGCCCCAAAGTATGATGTTGCCACCCCCATGCTTCACAGTAGGTATGATGTTCTTTTGATGTAACTCAGCATTCTGTCTCCTCCAAACATGACAAGTTGAGTTTCTACCAAACAGTTCTACTTTGGTTTCATCAGACCATGTGACATTCTCCCAATAGTCTTCTGGATAATCCAAATGCTCTGTAGCAAACTTCAGATGGGCCCGGACATGTTCTGGCAGGAGAACACGTCTGGCACTGCAGGATCTGAGTCTCTGGTGGCGTAGTGTTTTACTGATGGTAGCCTTTGTTACAGTGCTCCCAGCTCTATGCAGTTCATTCACTAGGTCTCCCCGTGTGGTTCTGGAATTTTTGCTTACTCTTCTTGTGATCATTTGGACCACACGGGGTGAGATCTTGCTTGGAGCCCCAGATCAAAGGAGGTTATAAGGGGCCTTGTATGTCTTCCATTTTCTTATTATTCCTCCCACAGTTGATTTCATTACACCAAGCTGCTTGCCTATTGCAGATTCAGTCTTCCCAGTCTGGTGCAGGGCTACAATTTTGTTTCTGGTGTTCTTCGACAGCTCTTTGGTCTTTATCATAGTGGAGTTTGGAGTGTGACTGTTTGAGGTAGTGGACAGGTGTCTTTTATAATGATAACAAATTCAAACAGGTGGCATTACTACAGGTAATGAGTGGAGAACAGAGGACCCTCTTAAAGAAGAAGTTACAGGTCAGTGAGAGCCAGAAATCTTGCATGTTTTTAGATGACTAAATACTTCATTTCCACCATAATTTGCAAAAAAAATCTTGCCAAATCAGACAAGGTGATTTTCTGGATTTGTTTTCTCATTTCGTCTCTCATAGTTGTGGTCTACCTATGATGTAAATTACCAGCCTCTCTCATCTTTTTAAGTGGGAGAACTTGCACCATTGGTGGTTGACTAAATACTTTTTTTCCCCACTGTACCTATTTAATAAAACATGTCAGGGGATCTGACAGGTTCTCTTTAATTGTTCGTCTAGAGAAGTGATGGAGTAAAAAGCCAATTGGACAATGCTAGGAGGCTAAAAAATGAATCTCAAATTTATGCAGATGCTGATGGCGGCATCCCATGGGGGCAACCTCAGTAATGTAAGATTTATTTTGATAAGTATAAAGGAATACTGATGGCATAAAATTGATATCATAAGTTGTGTCCTGGGGCCAGATCTCACTGTAATCCGTACATTACAGAATATTCTAAACATTTCCTACTAGTCAAGTAAGTGTCATGAGATCTTCCACTGCTATCTTCATCTTGTCTTCTGTACAATGTGTACGTCATGTGCTGTTATAGAAGTTTGCCTAACAACAGATTGCAAAAAAACACTAGCAATGAAATGGTTACAGAATTGTGTGCCTGAGGAATTTAGAAATTCTCTAATGTGTCATTCGCTTCAAGACACACTCATTTTCAGGGAACGCTCATAAACACAACATTGCTGCCTCCATCAGTTTGAGTGTCACTGCGAAATGAGAGCATTAGTTCATGATAATTGGTGGAAGATTATCATAATGTCATTCACGTTCATCATGGCTTCTTAGCACCTGCCCTTGTCATTCAGAATTACAGAACCACCAGGCCCGCTCTGAGGCTGCACAGTGGCTGCCATTTCTTGGAGCTAGATCAATAATAACAGAAAATCAGTATGTTACTGGTAAAATTTATTATCCGTCTGGTAGGTTTCTGCCAGTAAACTCAGTAATGAACAGAATTTCTTCATTATACTGTAATAGCAATTTAAGAGATAATTGCAGTTACATTAATATTTCTGGACCAAATTCCAAAAAGTCTCTCTGATTCTACATTTAGCAAGTTTTATTAGCTCCTGGCACAGTTACATTATTATAAATGATAATCTCCATACAAGACAGAGTAATTTAATACATGCCAGGATGCACGGTGTCTTCCACTAAAACAATGAAAACTACTACAAGTTTTTGAGACGTTCTCATTTTTGGGGTCTAGGTTAATCATAGTCCTGACAACTATAATGAATCTTCCAATGTACCTAAAAGATTTAGAAAGAAGTACCAATCTGTGCTCACATGGGTATAACTTAAAATTCCTGGAACAAAATGAAATCTCTAGGCCTCAACAAAGTTAAGACTATTTTCAATTCTGACATCCTATGAGACAGAAGGCTGTGACTGGTGCTTTTATACTACCCAAATATCATAAGGACAAAGAGACAGAAATCAGAGTATATTGTATCAAAAAAAATTTTTTAATAATATTCTTCAAAATATTTTTATAAAAACACTTTTTTATTTCAAATTGCTAAAATCATCACAAGGTCAAGAAAAAACATCACCAGAAAAAAACATATAAACACATAAACAGAGGGGATCTCTGATTCAAAGGATTATTGGTGAAAAAGGCAGAGGATCATTTCATATCAAAAAATCTATATCATAAAAATATCACCCCTGTCCCTTCACCAACATCCATAGTACAGCACTAATACATATATTAATTGATAAATAATAAATATACAGATATATAAATATTATATCGATATATCAATAAATATACATATAATAGCTCCAGTGTAAATAGCCAATGTTCAAAAGGAAGGTTTTTACTCCTATAGACAAGAGCGGAATAAATGAGGAATCTCCTCTATATAAATATAACTTCTCCTTTAAGAATGATATTTCCTATGTCCATAGGTTTAATAAGGGGCAATGAGTTATAGTTTACTTAATAGCTTGCCCACTCAAGCTGTTTATAAATGCCCACTCCTCCCAAATAGAATGAATTACTCCCTTAACAACAGGGGCCAATATTAAGTGTAACAGACATCAATTTGCCATACTTGCCTAATATAAGGTCAGAGACACCCTCAAAAGCTCGACGTACGTTTCAAGGGAAACCTTTTCATCAGGAGGCCTCCTGCTATCATGTTTCTACCCAAATATCATATTAGGATCCTAAAAGAATGTTCTTTTTCATTAGTCACCATGTAAGTATGGTCAGCTATCACCAATCACATATTTAGGCAGCACATCCCCTTGTGTAAGTAGACTTTTTGTGATGATCAACCACTAGCTGTCACTAGATGCAACTAGTGGAGGGGTAATCAAATAATCCGGAGATCAGAGCCAGGAAGTCACATAAGGTACACAGGGAGAAAGTGGAGCTGAGGTCAGGGTACAAGCCGAGGATCAGAAGCCAGGCGAAAACGTCAGAGTCGGGGGCACGGGTGGAGCAGGGTCACAAAGGTCCGGGGTAGCAAGACAAGATCTGGGCAAAGAACTTACGGGAGCCAGAGCACTCACTGCAGAACAGGATCTACGACTGGTGGCATTCTGGGTGAGATCGCTCCCTAATGAAGCAGAGCAATTACCCAGAACGAGGAGCCTAAAAACAGGCTCCGCCCAACACCAGCGCAGGACCCAAGGTCGGGAACAACCCATCCACTGGAGCACAATACAAAACAGAGCATCGGCTCTGCAGGAGAGCAGAGCACCGCAGATCAGAACCACGACAGTTGTGGTAAGAGCAGAAATAACCAAAGAGATCTGCAGGATCTTGGTCCATTGGACAGATTGGTAGAAAGTGGCCGCTGGATCAGAGCCCTGCTAACACCCTACTACCTGCAAAATGTCTGATTAGTAGTCATGTATGGCATCATGCTTATTGTTCTGAAAATGTGAAATGCGTGAAATGTTTGAGAATAGTTGAAATAAATATCCAAATTTGTTTTTCACCCTAAGCCACTGCACTATGAGAGCTGCATACAAATTTAGCATTATGCCAAACCCTAATTATAAACAGAATTTGTGCTGTATGCTATTAATTATATGTTTAGCACAGCTGAATGGCTGCACAGTAGTGCACCACTTGCCATCTGTCTCTTCTCTTTTTGATTATTTTTGTCACTGGCAAGTCTCTCTTGAGTTGTCCCACACGTGAAAACACTTGAAAACCCAAATCGAGGTTGTGACCTTTACTTCAGCAGGGTCTTCTCAGTGATCATAGCCTTCAGGCTATTTGACTTTTTGTTTGCACAGTTATGGGGGCATTCCATCCTCCCATCAAAACCTTTTTGGTATAAATAACAACATGAACATTTCCTCGGAAACACACAGCTGTCTTTATATCCATCCTCCATGTTCCCACCAACGATTCTAGATGCAGCAGTCGTGGGGATCTATTGATACATTGTTATACTTATTTCATAGGTTAATATGCATTGCAGTATAAGATTATAGTGGAGTAATTTTTCTTTAGTTGTTTGTATGTAATTAAGGTTTATTATTGGGATTAAGAATATGTGCCAATATTAGAATTTGATCAAGTTTTATTGGGATACTCGATTTGCATCAACTTTATTTGATGCAAATTAAAGAGGGGGTTCACTATTTTGCAATAGTGGCTACATCGCTGTAAAACTGATAGGGAAGGCTTTTTCTAAATACCTTGTTCAGCCATTTCTGCGTCTGAGCAGCGCTATCGCAGTCCACTCATCCCTATGAAGTGCTCGGGCTCTGTGACCTCTGGGATTTGGTGAAGTCACATCAACTTCCAGTTGACCCGACATCACCGAGGAGGCACTAGTCTTCTTGAGTGATTGGGAAATGGGCAGTGTTTCACCGCTCGTCACATCCTAGCATCACTCCTGCTTGCGGCACTTTGCAGTAAAGGAAAGCGAGCGCAACATGCTGCGCTATGACACTGGGCTGTGATGAACTGTGAGATGACGCCGACTACCCACTTATTTAGGAAGACTGGGGCTGGCCTTGATGATGTCAGGTCAACTGGAAATTGACATGACATCACAGGATCCCAGAGGTTACGGAGCCCAGGCGTCACTTCATGGGGATGAGTAGTCCAAAATAGCGCCGCTGAGAGGCAGAATTGACTGATCAAAGTATTTAGAAAAAGTCTTCTCTATAATTTTTCAGGGATGTGGCCACTATTGCAAAGTAGTGAACCACCTCTATAAGTTATCTCTAACCATTGTCATTCTTGAAATTGTTCCAAAAAATGAAGTATTTCTCCCACAAAATTATTGCAAGTACACGTCATACACATGTTTATTTCCTTTCTCTATGTTGGAGCAACCCAAAAAAAGAGAAACAAAAGCTAATTGGACATAATTTCACTCAAAATTCCAAAAATGGTATGGATACAATTGCTGCCACATTTCTAAAAATTGTTGGTAAGTAACTTTGTTTCAAGCATGTGATGCTCCTTCATACTCACCTATGGTAAGTGAGCGGTGTGGGAAATATAAAAATCACACCTGAAAATAGATAAAAAGGGGAGATGTTCACTCAGTCTTTGCATTGTGTGCCTGTGTGCCACACTAAGGCTATGTGCCCACGCTGCGGATTTTGCGCGGATTTTGCCGCGGATTTGCCGCGGATTTCCCGAAAATCTGCAGCAGCGGCACTTCCAAGCCATTTCAATGGCATTTTGGAAATGCTGTGTCCATGCTGCGGATTTTTCCGCTGCGGATTTGATCCGGAAAAATCTGCAGCATGTCAATTGTTTGGTGCAGATTTGGTGCGGATTTTTGGTTTTGAATGGGGAAAAAAAAAAAAAAAAATCCGCATCAAAATCCGCGGCAAATCCGCGGCAAATCCGCGGGTGCGGATTTGCCGCGAAAGTCGCGGATTTTCAGGCAGAAAAATCCGCAGGTACATTCTACCGTGGACACATAGCCTAAGCATGGAGAACAGAAAGAGGAGAAGAGAACATTCTGAAGGCTTAAAGGGAATCTGTCAGCTATTTTTTGCTATGTAATCTGAGGAGAGCATGCTGTAAAAGTTAAAAAACAAAAGTAAACTGTGCCTTTTTTTATCAGGCTTTGTGCTGTTGTTTACTTAAACTAAAGACTTTATCCCTTGGTGATTATCATTGCTAGGTCTAGCTGGTATGCCCCCTCCTCTAATTGACACCTCACTGTCAATGTACAATCTCTATCGCGAGCCTGGTGTTAGCAGGGACAGCTCTTAGCTCTGCTGCTTTGCTAAATCTAAAACCTCTAATTATATCAGAATGGCTGCAGCCAGTAATCTAAGTGTTACATCATTGAATTAAGAATCTCCTTGCCTATATTATGCTGCTCTCAGAAGGTACCAAAAACCTGATGACAGATACCCTTTAAGAACCAAATTTGTTGAAAAATATAATCTCAAGGTTACAAGTGCATTTACAGAGATCTTGATGTTCCCTTGTCCACAGTGCTAAACATAACCAAGAATTTTACAACCTGTGGCATTATAGCTAATCTTCCTGTACATGGCCGGCAGAGAAAAATTGATTAAAGGTTGCAATAAAGGATAGTTCGCCTGGTGGATAAGCAGCTCCAATTAAGTTCCAAAGGATTTCAAACGGTTGCACACCATTGACAAAGGACTTGTAACTTTGAGATTGTTGATATTTTTCAACAATTTTGGTTCTCAAGGCCTCAGACAGTTCTCTTCTTCTCATTATATTTACCATGCTTATCTGGCAAACACAGACACACAATGCACGTATTGAGTCAATTTCTCCCCCTTTTTGTCTGGTTTCAGGTGTGATTTTCATATTGCCCGCATCTGTTACTTGCCACAGGTGAGTTTGAATGAACATCACAAGCTTGAAACAAAGTTTTTTACCTACAATTTTGGAAAGCTGCCAACAATGTTGTCAGGGCCATTTTGGGTGTTTTGTGTGATTTTATGTCCAATTTTCTTCTCTTTTTTTGTGTTGTTCCATTACACATGCAAAAACAAAAAATTAATCAATCTACATATATATAATTTGGTGTCTGTTCACACACAGCTACCACGCCCTTTCCACAGGCATTGTTATTTAAGCACCATATGCTTGGGCCTGTTCCGCCTTCATTCATGGCTGCTGGGTGGGCACTGTGAGGGCTAGTTCTGACATTGTCCCAGTGTGTGCGGCACACAGCTGCATGTGCTGGGACGTAGACTGCCTTTATTCGCAGTTTAGCCTTTCTTTGCAGCATGGGAGAGTTTCTGACATGAATCAGGTATGTGTGTGCTTTTATATGGTTCTGCTTTTAATTTAATTAGTTAGCCGTATGGCACATTGAAAATATAAATATAGAGTAGGACCACCCTATAGAGATTTGCCTTGACATTGGCAGGGGCGGCTCAAATTATTGATCAATCATTTGCTAAAAATCTCAATTTGCATTATAGTACAGTTGGAATATTTGTGAATTTACACTAAAAAAAATTTTTTTGCATACCATTCTCAGACAATACTGGCTCCCCCCCCTCTTTGACACACAAAAAAATGTATGTGCAATTTTCTGCAATACTTCATTTTCTCAAACAATTTTGAGGGTGTTAACACTTTCGAGCATGATTATATAGTGTGTATATATTTATGGGGTGGCACGGTGGCTCAGTGGTTAGCACTGCAGTCTTGCGGCGCTGGGGTCTGGGGTTCAAATTCCACCAAGGACAATATCTCCAAGGAGTCTGTATGTTCTCCCCTTGTTTGTGTGGGTTTCCTCCGGGTTCTCCGGCTTCCTCCCACACTCCAAATACACACTGATAGGGAATTTAGATTGTGAGCCCCAATGGGGACAGTGTTGATGTATGTAAAGCATTGTGGAATAAGTGAACAAATATTATTATTATTATTATAAGACATAAAGACAACTTTTACTAGAGCATTCTAAATTCTACCATCAAGGATCAGCACATTGACTCTATCTATCTACTGTATATACAATGTGTGTGTGTGAGTGTGTGTGTGTGTATATATATGTGTGTGTGTGTATATATATATATATATATATATCTGTGTGTGTGTGTGTGTGTGTGTGTGTGTGTGTGTGTGTGTGTGTATATATATATATATATATATATATATATTGTATATAGATAGATAGGTGGATGGATAGAATCAATGCGCTGATCCTTGATGGTGGAATTGAGAATGCTCTAGTAAAAGTTGTCTTTTTAATGGTTGCTTGGTGAATCTGAGACCAATTTGAGTCCTGTTCTGTTTCTTAAAACTACACAGTTTTATGATTTCACTGTTATTTTTTTACAAGGATCTCAAGGGTCTATTACTCTGTGCAACAAACAATAGTTTAAAAAACTTCCAGAAAGATGAACTCCAATGCTGCCTAATTGTATGCCATATTGTCCTTTAATCCCAAATTTATTGGCCAATTTAGGATCCGTATAATAAATACCAGAAGATGTGGCAGAGCTGAGATAGTGGTAATGATCTCTGGATATGTGTATGTACATGAAACCCAGGAATGGTTCCCCTTGTCGGTGTGCGCTATTTCCTTTCTTGCTGCTTTGAAGACTTGCTGTAATTACTGTTTTACCTTTGCTATTCGGGGTGTGTGGTTTGGGCGCTGCGCTCCAGGTGTGTCTGCAGGTTGTCAGTCAGGGAAGTCCAGACATGACTGAATTTTACGAGTATACATCAGACAATCCCGGGCATTTTACGTACAGCAGCCACAATGCAAGGGATAAAATATCCGTGCAGCCAGATTTTTATTAAGTGCAACTTTAATCCCCTTCTTAAGACCAAAAATGATTGCCTGGCAAGACTTGAAGTAGCTGATGTGCTTTTTTTATGTCACGCATATTTACTATTTGTGCGCTCCGTTCGGCTGCACTGACATTGAGGGGGTACAGAAATCCTCTTATTAATAGTTTACTATGTAGGAAGCTTTGGGATGTGCGTAGTGTTTATATCGCTTTTATCTGCACAAGTATCTCTTTGATCCGGCACAGATGGGAACACAATGCATCACAATGGCAGACCTTTTATGTAATACTCCAGGAATCTCAACTAGTACTGGAGACTGGGAAATGATCTGCTTTTATATCCCAAGTCCAGCAAATCTGTGCGCATATATTTTTCTTTAGTCTGCCTGGTTTACAGTAAAGCTTTACCTTGGGAAAAAGCAGCAAACAGCACAGACATCAATTTTCTATTATCTCCTTAAAGGTGAGGAAATGTCCAGATTAAACAAATGCTGGGTCCGGGGAAATGTAGATTTTACGGCTTGTACTATAGACCCATCAGAAGAAATATTTGGCATATAGACTAAGAAACTAGCTAGAGTTAATATAACATAGTCTTTCTTTATAAATTTCTAAGGCTAATGAGTCATGGCTCCAATATTCTTCAATAGGCACAAGTTAAGCCTGCTTTACACGTTGCAATTAGTTGTACAATCGCATTTGCGACGTGACACGCCCCGGTTGCATATGCAATCTTTTGAGATCGCACGTAGGTCGTTTATTTGGTGTCAGACGTGCGTTCGTATTATGTGTTAACTTAAGTTGTACAATTTTGTGTTTGTTTCGTGTGATCATGTGTTCAGTGACGTAATTTGTTTTTTTTCTCAAATATATGCAAATGTGATCGCAAGTATACTCCCTTATTTCTCTCCAAGCATACATGTCGTTATTGCATTTACGTCATTTAATTGATTAATTATCCACACCAAACAGAATTTCGCTAACTTTTTGTCTATAAAAGCCTCTCAATTAAGGTTTTTTGTTGGTAACCCCATTCGTGACATCACATGTGCGTTTATAAATGCTTTTTCCTTGCAAGTTTGTTCCTGGTTTTTCAGTGAAATATCTAAGATATGTAACATTTTGAAACTTGAAGTATGAGCATTCATGATGTTTACATTTCATATTTGTAAAAAAAAAAGAAAACAAAAAAATTCCAACTAATTATTAAAGGAAAATAAATTTAAAAAAATAAAAAAAAACAACAATACCTTCAATAACCAGAAAGCAGGACAAGCAGGATGTATGCCCTTGAAAAAATTCCAAAGTAGAACTCTGTTGCGCACGAGGACAATCAATATCAAATCACACATACATACAGGCTGCAACTAAATGAGATTGAGTTAAACTATTTATAGAGAGATCATTTCCAAACGCATGTGCACACCATTTCAACCAATTATACGATGGCCCTATCAGTGCCACAAGATACGACACAACCACTTCACAGTATGACGTCCTGATTATGGGAGGAAACCATCGTATGAGGGATGTCACACGCTGCAATTGAGTAGATTCGATCAACAAAACGTTCAATTCTAGAGAAAGATACGATGTGTTTGCGATCTCCGTTTTTGCGTTGAATCTTGATCGCACGTAGGTGTCACATGCAAATACGTCACGAACGATGCCGGATGTGCGTCACTTACAACTTGACCCCAACAACGGATTGTAAGATATATTGCAACGTGTAAAGCGGGCTTAAGACGCCAGGTGTCATCTGTTGTACAAGTAGATCAGTCCAGTTGTCAAATTTGGGTTGGACTGGCCAACTATGGTACCATAGGATCCTCTGGGCAAATGTCATAATTAATAGTTGATTCATATTTTACTTGGGACCAAAAAGACCAGCTGCAAATAACCCCCCCTGGAAGATCACTTTCCAGTAGATCACTTTCACTGGGGTCTAATGTTTATACCTGTTTTTTTATTAATCTATTAGCTAAGATTATATTTGAGTGGAATGGAATTCTACTCAAATATCACAAAAATATGAATTCTTCAAAATGTGGATGTTTTGGAATTAATTTCCGTGCCGATTCATTAAAATGGTGACCTACTGGCTGTCATTTTTCTGAACCGTAAAAAATACTAATACTCACCTTACTGCTGACCTCTTTGGCCTCTCTGTGTCAAGGTCATTGCCCTGCTGTTTTGCTACTAGTGACAGCCTTAGGACTGGAGCCTCCCAGTTATGATCCGGAACCATGGAAGACCACCACAAATCATTGGCAAAAAGGTGACAAGAGCGTTGACAACTAATCTGGCCGCCATCCCCTTACTAACCATCACAACTAGAAGTAGCCGAGGGGTGAACTAACATCCTGTGCACCGCGAACCCAGCCGGAGAACTAACTATCCTAAAGGTAGGAAAGATGAATAACTCTCTGCCTCAGAAAATAGACAAGAATAGCAAGCCCCCCACATTCAAAGACTGTGGTGATATAGGAAAAACACAATACACAGGTAGATGACAGGATTAGCAAAAGGTGAGGCCCCCGCTGACTAAAATAGGAAAGCACAGAAAAGGGACTGATGGTGGCCAGAGAAAACTGAAACCAACCACAACAAATGACAAACCCAGATAAGCAAAAGAACCAGACAATAAATAAAGAGCAAGCACTTATCTGGAGTAGATGTGGTGTAGAGCAGGATTAAGCAGGCTGAAAATACAAAGAACAACTGACATCCGGCAACAGCCTGCAATCAGACCAGGACTTAAATAAGCAGAGAGTTAGCAAAGGAAACACCCACTGCACAACCCACCTGGTCTCTGTCCAAACCCTTCCTGGCCACCAGAGGGAGCCTCCCAGCAGCCAAAACATAACTAACATTCACAACACCTCCCATTTCCATCTTGACTCCTCATTTAAACAAAGTTTCTTTTCCTTTGGTATCTCATGAGTTAATTTCAGGTTTGGTTGCCAGCAGCTCAGAGCAGTGCAGGTCAACTGTTGCTGCTTTGGGTCCACGCCCATTTAGGTTAAATACTGGAGCCTTCCCAGCAGACCTTGCTGATGTTAGAATCATTTCTACTTTGGCCAGCCTGGTGGAAGGATCTGCTGAGGTTTTGTCCTGTGCCCATCCACCTGCTTCTTTAGGGTCCATCTTCTATGGTGAAGTTTGGTGTTTTGTATCTATCTGTTTATTCACCCGTCTGTTTATTCACTACAATACTTTGATCTTCCCTACTCAGGGCAGATCAAAGTGTGCCTGAAAAGGACCTCATTGTTGGCTAGTGTAGATTACGTAGAATGCATCATCCACACTAGCTTCAGAAGGAGGACAAAGATGGCCAAAAGAGGAGACGCAGACCCAGAGAATGAAGACGCCCATCTGACCAGTGTGCTCTGCACAGACCGTTAGGTGAGTATTATAAACATCCGGTGACAGGTTCCCTTTAAGAAGGGACTGTCCAGTGGTGAATGCAGGGCTATATAACTTGTTTATTAAAATGACTTTTTGGGGATCAAAGGAAGCTATATAATTTTTATTTTGATGGGGTTTCTTTATGGCAGCAATATAGATCAATATGATTACAAGAATATCAAATTTATATGATTTTTTTTGTAGTTTATTACTTTTTGAAAAAAAAAATAGAAACATTTTTCTTTTTTGTCAGTAGAGTTGCATTATGAGAGTTTGTTTTTTGCAGGACAAGCTGCAGTTTTAAGAACATTATAGGGGAACATTAGGTTTCCAGGTTAAGGCTTTAACCCCTTAACGACCCATGACATACTGGGTACGTCATGGATCGTGTGCCGGCAAGCCCCGCCCCCTGCCGCCGGCAGGCGGCGGCGATCCGCGCACATATCAGCTGTTATCAACAGCTGACATGTGTGCCTGCTAGCCGCGGGTGGAATCGCTTCCACCCGCGGCCATTAACCCCTTACATTTCGCTGCCAAAATCTGGCAGCGATATGTATATGGGCGCCGCCATGACAGTCACTTACCCCGACCCCACCGGAAGTCACGTGACATGATCACGTGACTTTCGGTGGTTGCCATGGTAGCACAGGGTCATGTGATGACGCCTGTAGCTAACATGACTCACTTCTTCTCAATGCCGGAATACAGCCGGCATTGAAAGTAAAGCAGCAAATCTGCAGTTCTCAGCTGTGTAATCGGATTGCTGATTGCTATAGCCCCCTAGCGGGACTAGTAAAATAAAAAAAAAAGTAAAAAAAAAAGTTTTAAAAAATTAAAAAAAATTAAAGAAACCTAAAAGTTCAAATCACCCCCCTTTCACCCCATTGAAAATTAAACGGTTAAAAAAATAAAAAATACACACATATTTGGTATCGCCGCTTTCAGAAATGCACGATCTATCAAAATATAAAATCAATGAATCTGATCAGTAAACGGCGTAGCGGCAAAAAAAATCCAAACGCCAAAATTACATTTTTTGGTCGCTGCAAATTTTGCGCAAAATGCAATAACAGGCGATCAAAACGTAGCATCTGCGCAAAAATGGTACCGTTAAAAACGTCAGGTCGAGACGCAAAAAATAAGCCATCACTGAGCCTCAGATCCTGAAAAATGAGAACACTATGGGTTTTGGAAAATGGCGCAAAACGTGCGCCACTTTTTTTGGACAAGCTTGTGAATTTTTTTTAACCCCTTAGATACAAGTAAACCTATACATGTTTGGTGTCTACAAACTCGCACTGACCTGAGGCATCACATAGATACCTCAGTTTTACCATATAGTGAACACAGTGAATAAAATATCCCAAAAACTATTGTATTGTACGATCACACTTTTTTTGCACACTTGGAATTTTTTTGCCGTTTTCCAGTACACTATATGGTAAAACTTATGGTTTCATTTAAAAGTACAACTCGTCCCGCAAAAAACAAGCCCTCATATGGCAAGATTGATGGAAAAATAAAAAAGTGACGCCTCTCGGCAGAAGGGGAGCAAAAAACAAAAACGCAAAAACGGAAAGTGCCAGGGGGTTGAAGGGGTTAAGGAGTCAAAAACAAAAAGAAACATAAATTTAAGCATTTTTTCTTACTTTACATCTATCGTCGCATGAGTTACATAGCCTAATAATTTTATTGTTGAGTTCATTATTAGCAATGATCGAATACCTCAAATATTCGGCTTCGCGAATATTTGCTGAATAGGTCGCCGCTATTCGACTATTCGCGAATATTCGATGCATAATGTAAGTCTATGGGAAAACGGAATAACAACTATTCGTAACTATTCGGGCTTCCCATAGACTTACATTGCGCATCGAATATTCGCATAGCGGCGACCTATTCGCCGAATATTCGCGAAGCCAAATATTTGAGGTATTCGATCATCCCTAGTCATTATAGATGCAGAAATACTATTTATTTTTTTACATTATAAAATAATGTACAAGGAGAAAACACATTTTTATGTTTTGGGTTTTTTTCATACATTACGGTACTTTTTTCTCACCAATTATTTTCAGTTTAGTCATGTGACTTGATCAATGAATATTTCATTTACAGTGTTCTATGCTACAGGATGGCAGTGTATCCATAAAAAACAGACGGCAAATGGATGGTCCATGTGCCGTCCGTTTATCATCCGTGAGATATTAAATAAAAAAAATAATATTAATATAATATTATTGCATAATGTTATTTCCCCTTAAAGGCATGTTTTCAATAATATTCTAATAACTGACATTGTAAAAACCCAGTTGGTTTTATTGTTAATTTTTCATTTAAATAAGCTATGTATATTACAAAATGGCTTTTATTTTCTTCTTTTTTTGTGGATTTTTCCTTTAAGGTGACATAAAAAAAATGAATTGCACAAACTTCACTGTGCTTAACAGGATCTCCTATTAAATAAGAATTAGGATTATTCATCGTCATGCCAAACTCAGTGTTTTAACAGGACTTCATATTATACAGAAACATATGTTTTGAAGCAATAAAATCTGTGTAAAATGGGAAAATCACTTTAACTATAAAAGTGTTTTCCATTTTGATTTTACAACCATCACTTTTGTTAAATTAGTCGCTTTTTTATCCTAAATTGAATCAGGATTTTTAAACTTGTATAAATTTA
Source organism: Anomaloglossus baeobatrachus (assembly GCF_048569485.1). Lineage (NCBI taxonomy): Eukaryota > Metazoa > Chordata > Amphibia > Anura > Aromobatidae > Anomaloglossus > Anomaloglossus baeobatrachus. The sequence continues at coordinate 553,877,091 of NC_134355.1, forward strand.
CCGCCTTCAAAGCCGCTTCGTATTAGACTAAATTACAATGTGAAGTCATATGGACTTATTTATAAACTCTTCACTGGGATCTATGGCAGTAGTTGCATAAAGGCAAAGCGTAAAAGGGATTTACTGGAGACTTTGCTAATGATGGTCTTCCTTAAGACACCAATAACAGTTCATTGGGGCTCCATCCTCACATACGTCCATCCATGGGCGTACCCAGGATCAAAACTAGGGGGGGGGGCAAGCCATGGTCGGTCAAGTACACGTTACTGGAGGACACTGAGGGAGGCCATATACATTATTGGGAGACGCTGGGGGCCTGTGGGATATAAACATTACTGAGGGACAATGGGGGGCATACACATTACTGGGAAATGTTGGGAGGCATGCACATTACTGGGGACTGGGAGGCATACACATTACTGAGGAATGCTGGGAGGCATGCACATTATCTACTGTACCCTCACCCATCCCACTCACCCCACTATACCAGTTAACGACCAGCTCTGCCCTCATCTACTGTACCCTGCCTCACCCATCCCCCTCACCCCACTATACTGCTGCACAGCCCATCAGTCTCACTTCACTATACATATAGAATTATATACAGAAATTTTCAAGGAAAAAAAAAGGGGCAGGAGGCCCACAGCAGAGGGGCAGGAGGCCCACAGCAGGGGGGCAGGAGGCCCACAGGAGAGGGGCAGGAGGCCCACAGCAGAGGGGCAGGAGGCCCACAGCAGAGGGGCAGGAGGCCCACAGGAGAGGGGCAGGAGGACCACAGCAGGGAGGCATGAGACCATGGGCCGGAGGTTTCCCACCCCTGATCTAGCTGAAGCAAGGCAGGGGTCAGCAGGCCTGCAGTCGGGGGGCCTGTGGTCGGCGGGCTTGCGGCCGGCGGGTCTGTGGTCGGCGGGCTTGCGGTCGGCGGGGCCTGTGGTTAGTAGGTCAGTGGGCTTGCGGGCTTGCGGTCGGCGGGGCCTGTGGTCGGCAGGTCTGCGATTCGTCAGTCGGCGGGTCTGCGGGCAGCCCCAGGCAGAGCTTAACGGGCCCCCCTCGGGCTGGGATCAGCACCTCACCACCCCGACGATCGTCTTCAGCTTACAGCGCTTACCTGTCCCCGCTGGATGCCAGGTCCTCACCACCTCCACGTTGTACGCAGCACTGTGATGAGGCGCAGAGTGATGACCTCATCACAGTGGTGTGTGATAACGGGCCGCCTCCCTGCGCTGCTCACTTCCGGCCACATGGCTAATTTGCATGCGATGTCCTAGAAGGGCTTTGCCTGCAATTTAGCCATGTGTGCAGTGGAAGAAACGACACAGCCGGGCCCCTCTGCTGTGCCTGTGACTGGGGCCCGGTGAAGAGAAGGGGCCCATCCTGCCTGGGGCTTAACAAACCCAAGTAATTACCCCGGGCCTGACCGGGCCCCCTCTCTTCACCGGGCCGGTACACCAGGCACAGTAGTAATGCCCTGATAGCGGCCCTGCCCTGCTTCTGGGGGGGGGCAGCTGCCTCCCCCCTGCCCCAGCGTGGGTACGCCCATGCGTCCATCCATGAGCTTTCTGAAGGCACACCAGAAGTACAGCTTTTGTTCATTGTGTAGTGGCACGGCAAGTTCCAACTGATTCACTCACATGGGATAGAGTTTACAACATCCTTTACAACCACTACACAGTATATGAGCATTACCACTTCCAGTGGGTTGCAGCACTTTTTAATCAACTGATCAGTGGGTATGCTTGGGAGTTGGACCAGGGGCTGGCACACACACACACACGTATCAGTCTAGGGGGGCAATAAGAAAGCAGTGACCCAGCTTATCTATGGCATGCTTATCTCTGGCCACTGCATTAAAACAGCATTGGTAACAGAATTTTAACCCCTTCCACCTGTAGCCATTTTACATTTTTGCGCTTTTTCTTTTTTTTCCTCCTCTTCTTCTAAGAGCTATAACTTTTTTGTTTTTCTGTCAATATATCCATATAAGGTCTTGGGTTTTTTTTGAACAATTTGTTCCATCAGATGTGACAATCACAGAACTTACTCAGCTCATGGTGCTGTGGCAATCGGGGTAATACGGGGTTAATTACAGCTCACAACTGCCACTAAACCCTAGATTAGTAATGGAAGGCATCTATGAGACCCCCTATAACTAACCTGTAAGTGAAAAGAAATAATTACAAACACCAAAAAAATCCTTTATTTGAAAGAAAATAGAAAAAACACCTTCTTTTACCCCTTTATTATCCCCAAAATACCCAGGTCTAACATAATCCACATGACGTCCCACAACAATTCCAGCTCTGCTACATTACTGAAGGCACCGTGTGGGGACATAAAACATGTCTGCCTGCTGTGAGCTTCAGGCAGAGATTGAGACAGAGCAATGAGCGGTGACATCATTCAGATTATTTGCGGTCACAGCTGGAGGTTCTCATGGTTCTCCACCGGTGATTGCAGGTAACCTGACCTCAGATGACCTCATTGAACTGAGTAACCTCACTTCAGGTGAGGTCATTGAGTTCACAGACATGCGTCTCCTGGCAGAAAGCTGCTTTTTTTGCTAAGAGATGATAATTTCGTGCTGAATCTTCTACACCATATTCCTGCACCCAATCTACATCTCCTGACAAAAAACCACATCAAAACACCATGCGGTTTTGATGCATTCGTATTGAGACTTTTTGACAGGAAGTTTAGATTGTGTGTAGGAATATGGTATGAAAATTTCAGCACCAAATCTGCATCGCTACCAAAAAATGCACGAAAAAGATTTTAATGCTGTTTCAGTGCCATCTGGTAGAAAATCGCACCAAAATAGCATCAAAACCATTTTTATTCTTTTTTTTTTGCTAAAAGATGCAGATTTAGTGTTGAATTTTTTTCACCATATTGCTGCCTCCAGTCTGCACCTCCTGGCAAAAAATCGTATCAATACTGCATGCGCTTTGATGTGTTATTGATGCGATTTTTTGCCACGAGGTGTAAATTGGGTGCAGGAATATGGTGTTAACATTTCAGTACCAAATCTCCATCTCTTGGCAAAAATAATGCAGTGTTCTGCCATGCAATGCATGTCTGTGAACTCAGTGACCTCACTGAGCCCAATGAGTTTAATGAGGTTACCTGAGGTCACAGGTGGAGGACCGTGGGAACCTCCAGCTGTGACCACAAATAATCTGAGTGATGCAACCACTCATCTCTACTGCTCAGTCTGTTCCTGAAGCTAACAGCGGGTGGTCATGTTCTATGCCCATGAGCTGTGACTTCAGCAATGTAGCAGAGCTAGAATCATCATGGGACCTGGGTGTCTTCGGGATTAATAAAAGTGTGATAAAAGGTGTTTTTTGTATTTTATTTTAAACAAAGGATTTTTTTCGGTGTTTGTGTTTATTTCTCCTCACTTACAGTATTAGTAATGGGGAGGTCTCATAGACCCTCCCCATTACTAATGTAGTACTTAATGGCAGCTGTGAGTATATCTAATATATAAAGCTGAATGTGTGTATGTATGTGTGTGTATATGTGTGTGTGTGTATGTCGGGATTGGCATCTGCACCATCGCAGCTACAGCCACAAAAGTTTGCACACTCACATGTCTGGACCCCAAGAGCGTCATAGGCTATGTTGTGAGGCGAAATTTTAACCCTGCGCGTTCCAATTTACCAATCAATTTTGCCCCTATCTACATAATGGGAAAAAAGTGAAACAAAAAGTGTATCCGCACCGTTGCATTTACAATCACAAAATTTTGCACAGACACCTCATGTGACCCAGGGAACGCCGTAGACTATGTTTTGACAGGAAAATGTAACCTTGCGCTTTACAGTTACTCTCCAAAAAACATGCCTCCATTAAAGTAAATGGAGCCTAGAACTACAGGTTATTAGTAGGAGCTGTGAGTGGTTGCTATAGGAACAAAAGACATTTAGTATAAGAAGCTTATATGTGAGGTAATAAGATGTCGGTGGGGAGACGGATAGAGAGAGAAAGACAGAGAGAGAGACATAGAGAGACAGACAGGGAAAGAGACAGAGAAATAGAGACAGACAAGGAAAGAGACAGACAGAGACAGATGGTGAAAAAGACAGACAGAGACAGACCTGAAAAGAGAGAGACCTGGAAAGAGACAGACCTGGAAAGAGACAGGTGGGAAAAGAGACAGATGGGGAAAGAGACAGATGGGGAAAGAGACAGATAGTCATGTAGACAGGGACAGAGACAGGCAGACAGGGAAGGTGGAGACAGCCAGAGAGACAGACAAAGATAGATGAGGAAGGACACAGACCTTGATAGAGAGAGACGGGGAAAGAGACAGAGAAATAGAGACAGACAAAGACAGGCAGACACAGAAAGAGACAGACAGGAAAAAACACAGACAAAGAGACGGGGAGACAGACCTGGAAAGAGACAGATGGGGAAAAAAACAAAGAGACAGAGACAGGCAGACGAGGAAAGTGGCAGACGAGGAAAGAGGCAGACCTGGAAAGAGGCAGACCTGGAAAGAGACAGACCTGGAAAGAGACAGACCTGGAAAGAGACAGATGGAGCACATTACTTGGCCAATTTAGTTAAATCTGTGTGGAATATCTGTGGTGTTGAAATATATGTTATGAAATGCTTCTATTAGCTTAGTTTTTGCCTTTTAATAATTGTATTTATATGTATTTGTTTTCAGTTTTTTGTGTGCAGGATACATTTTTGTTAATACATTCTATTTTGTTAACAGCAGTTATTAACCCGGCCGAAGCCGGGTAGTACAGCTAGTATTTATATATATATATATATATATATATATATATATATATATACATATATATATGTGTATATATATACATATATACATATATTTTGTATACATATATATATATATATATATATATATATATATACTGCAAAAAAATATATATATATTGATATGCACATCATCATTGTGGAGTGTTTACATATGCTTGCACCACTGTTTCTGTATTTGCCTATTATGTCAGTCATTTAATCTACATGTGTCTTTGATCTCTCTATTTAATAAACATGATTTTTTAATGTAGAATTTGATGTAGTCCTGGTACAATAGTTTATTTTTGTTTTTTCTAACTGACTACATGGACAAGAGAATGGAACCAAGTTTACTATATTGATACAGGAAATGAAAGTAGCTTACAGCAGAGAAAAGGGAGTAGAATGAAGCTTACTACATGGTTATGGGAACAGAAATAAACTTGATACACAGATACGGGAACAGAATTGTGCTTACAAAGTCTACTATATAGATACAGCAACCAAGCCTTCTATATAGATATGGAACAGATTGCCACATAGATACGGTAATAGAGCCAGGCCTACAGCATAGATATGGTTCCAGAACCATGCTTACTGCTTAGGTACGGTACCATCATTGAGCTTACTATATAAATATGGGAACATAACTAAGCTTGGTACATAGATAAAGTTCCATACCACAGCTCACTACATGTACAAAAGTTACCTAGTGAGACCCTTTTGAATATTATCTTTAAAAAAGAAAAAACCTTTGGAAAATTTTATTTTCACCATCAAAAAATATTTTCAGATTTTGTGTTAGGATAGGCTGTGTACATACACTTTCTGCTTGTCACATCACTGCTATATATGCACTTTGCTTAGAGACAATCACAGCCAATCCACTTTCTCTTCTGATAAATTCAATTGAAACAATGAGAGAATCAGAAGTGAAAGTGCTTGGAAAGTGTTTGTCTCTATAAAAATGGATTGGTGATGTGAAGAGCACAGAGAATGTAAAAGCAGACGAATCCTTCCTAATAGTACATTACGCAATGCAATGCTAATTCTACAAATATTCTAGACATCTCTTTCAAGGGAACCTGTCACCTTGAGAAATTATATTTATCTGCAGATGTAGGGTCAGTCTGCAGGTAAATAGTACTGCTTAGCCAGCTTACTGGAAAAGTGTTGGCTACTGGGAGAAAATTACATTTTATTCTCCCTGCTGCTACTCTTTTCTAGTCATAGTGGCATTCTAGAAGCTCTTCCAGTCAGCACTCACTACAGTGAGTGTGCTGTAATAACTTCCCAGAATTTTGATGGAGACATTTTTCTACGAGCTCCAGCTTCCGACTAGTCTTCATAGGAAGATTAACATTGCAGAAACCCATGGAAAGTCATCAGCAACCTGCAATTGCATCACATTGGGTCTAATGGGAGCTGATGAGTGCATGCACTGGATATAGCACTAATTGCTGCTGTCAGTGACTGACAAGGGCTTTTAAAAACGTAAAGAGAATATCCAGAACTTTGTTAAAAAAAAGTGCCTAAGCACTAACACGCGGCTAGTTGCTACCTATTGCCTGGTGTGCCCAGTTCTATTCTTTGCCTGCACAGAGATGTCACAGTCCGCTCCTGCAGGCAATTCAGGGGCTCTCGCTGACATCACATCAACAGAGCGGCGGCTTTTTTTCCTCTCTGTTCAGCTGACAGTACGGGATTGCTGACGTCATTCTGATTGACAGTTGACTCCCCCAGTAAGGCATTAGAGAGCCTGGCATTAGCAGTCCCACCTGTCAACAGAATAGAGAGGAAAAGAAGCCGCCGCTCTGTTGACATTAATATATTTCTAATGACCCAGAAGAGGCAATTATAAATGTTTCTGCATTGATGGGAGTCTCCGGAATAATTCCTGCTTTGATGTATTGCCTGGTGTCATTCTGCCATATTAAATGTAAGTTATTGCTCTGTAATACCACTGGAGACGAGTAGGTACCAGTATAAAGGTTGGCAAGGGACTGTATTGGAGGATGTCCAAACAACATCCTCTATAGTCTGAACACTATGGTGCCCAGAGAGAGTTGGCAGTTGACAATTGGCAGTTAAGACAGGCATGTCTGGAGATGAGGAGCAGGGTACAAGGTCTGCTAGGTTTGAGTATTTTGCCAGCCAGTCTTTTCAGAGCCCCGACAACCAAGAGCCAACAACAGAAGAAATATAAAGGCACAGTCCTGCTGTGGAGAATCTAAAGTAAATACAGATGAGACCACAATAGAACTTTTGGTATCAACTCCACTCACTGTGTTTGGAGGAAGAAGAAAGATGAGTACAACCTCAAGAACACTGTCCTAAATGTGAAGCATGGGGGTGGAAACATCATAATGTGGGGTACTTTTCTGCAAAGGGAACAGAACGACTGCAACATATTGAAAGGAGGATGGTTGGGGTATTGCAAGATTTTGGCCAACAACCTCCTTCCCTCAATGAGAGCATTGAAGATGGCTTGTAGCTAGGTCTGCCAGCATGACAATGAACCAATACACACAGCCAGGGTAACCAAGGAGTAGCTCCATAAGAAGAATTTCAATGTCCTGGAGTAGCCTAGCCAGTCTTCAGTCCTGAACCCAATAGAAAATCTTTGGATTGAGCTGAAACTCAGTGTTGCCCAGTGACAGCCCCGAAACCTGAGAGATCTGCAGAAGAGTTGTATGGAGAGGTGAAACAAAATCCCTGCTGCAGTTTGTGCAAACTTGGGAGACATCTGACCTCTGTAATTGCAAACAAAGGTTTCTGTATTGAATATTTAGTTCTGTGTTTCTATTGTATCAAATACTTATTTTATGCAATAAAATTCAAATTAATTATTTAAAATCATACAATCAGATTTTCTGGATTTTTTTTGGGAATACCATCTGTCACGGTTGTGTACCTATGATAAAAATTACAGACCTCCTTTTTTATGTGGGAAAACTTGCATAATCAAAAGTGTATCAAACACTTATTTTCCTCACTGTAGATGTACCCTGGGATCAGGTCTGCTGTGCCAGAAAGCAGGTAGGAGCACTGTGATAGCCCACACAGCCCAACATTGCAGAAATAGGGATGGGCAAACCCCCTGACGATTGGTGTTCGGGAGACTCGCCCGAATGTTTTGTAAAGTTTACGTTCAGGTTCTGATATAACGCGAACTTGCGTCCGAACCCCGAACTTGGACTGTACAGTTATGTGATGGGGCGGGGGGGCTGTAAAATAAAGAATATAGTTAATAATAAACATTGTCATTATATTTACAGGTACCGTGACGCATCCTGCAGCCTCTGCTCCCTCCGCTTCTCCTTCCGAGTACAATCATCGCTGTGCCGGCCGGTAACCAAAGGACCTTCCGTGACATCATAGCATGTGACCAGTCACGTGTGAATTTTGTATTATCTCATTGGCTACAGACTGGTCACATGGCTATGATGTCATGCTAAGTTCTGTCAGTGCATCTCGCCGGTACGCGGTGCTCGCTCAAGCATCTCGGTACTCGGTATACTTGGCATGTCTCCCTGCATGTCGGCGCTCTTTTTAGAGTCAGTTCACATGCAGGGATTGGCTACCACAGGCAGTGAATCGCGGCTCCGGGAACCAGGTGATCGGAGATCACCGTTGCTGTAGCAACCCGCCCGTCAGGTTACTATAGCAACGGTGGCAGCGGTGATGTCACCGCTTACCAACCCGCAGATTCTGCTCACTCATTGAATGATTGCACAGCATGGGGGAGCAGAAACGTTCTTCCTCCCCTGTGCTGTCTGATATAGTAGAGCTGCTTGGGTTGAAGGAGAAAGAAGACAGAAGACCAGGATTGTGGAGGGGTGAGAGGGAGTAATAAACATGGAGTCCCTGAGTGTGTCTGTGTATTTATTTCTAATAAAGTGTATGTGTATTTATTTATAATAAAGTATTTTTTCTCTGTGTGGTGTCTTTTTTCTTAACTCTTTATTGGAGATTCTTAATGGCCAGGTCACACTTGCTTGACATTAAGAATCTCTGGCTTAATACTAGCTGGTAAAACAAAGCTGGTATTAACCCCTTATTACCTAGCGTGCCACCCGGCATCAGGGCCACTGGAAGAGTTGGATACAGCGCCAGAAGATGGCGCTTCTATGAACGCACTATTTTCTGGGGTGGCTGCGGACTGCAATTCACAGCGGGGGGGTCCAGAAAGCTTGGGCACCCTGTTCTGCGGATTCCAATCCCCAGCTGCCTAGTTGAACCTGGCTGGACACAAAAATTGGGCGAAGCCCACGTCGGTTTTTTTTTAATTATTTCATGAAATTCATGAAATAAATAAAAAAAGGACTTCCCTATATTTTTGGTTCCCACCCGAGCACAAATAGGCAGCTTGGGGGCAGCCCGTACCTGCCTGCTGCACCTGGCTAGCATACAAAAATATGGCGAAGCCCATGTCATTTGTTTTTATTTTTTTGGCAAAAAGGTTACCCTGGATTTTCCATTGCCAGTGAAGGTAACACCAAGCAGTGGGGGTTAGCAGCCAGTAGCTGCTTGGATTACCCTTAGCTAGCAATACAAAAAATGCAGCAGGAGCCCACAATTTTTTTTTATTATTTATTTAAATAGCTAAAAAAAAATGGGCTTCCCTATATTTTGATTGCCTGACATCACAGTACTGTAAAAATAAATAAATCATTAAAAAAATGACGTAGCACTGGTGGTATTTTTGATTCTTAGCTCAGATAAAGCAGACGGCTAGGGGCTGTGACCCCCAGCTGCCTAATTTACCTTGGTTGGCGATCAAAATACAGGGAAGCTTTATTTAAAAAAATGCGTGGGCTCCCGCTGTATTTTGATCGCCAGTCAGGTAAAGCCAGGCAACTGAGGGCTGGGATTCTCAGCAGCCCGCAGCCGCCCCTGGAAATGGTGCATTGTTTCTTAGCACCATTTCCAGGTGCTTTACCCGGCTCGTCCAGCGGCCGGGATGGCAGTGGCACACTGGGTACTAAAGGGGTTAATACCAGCTTTGTCTTCTCACATTGTACTAAGCCCAAAATTCATGGTGTCACGCCAAATTAGACATGGCCACCATGAATTTCTAGGAAACAGTAAAAAAAATACAACACAGAGAATTTTTTTTTTATTAGAAATAAAACAAAAAAACATTTAGAAACTCCATTTTTATTATTAAAAAAATCCTTAGTCCAACGTAATCTACAGGGACAGCAATGTCAGCTTCATCACTCTGTGCAGCAAAGAGCAAAGTCAGCTCTGCTTCATCACTGTGCACAGACAGTGTCTAGACATAGTGAAAAGCACAGAGAGCCATGTCAGGTCTGCTTCATCACTCTGGACAGAGCGATAAAGCAGATGCTGACAGTGAGGGGATGATTGCACTTGCATCTCGCATTGCATCACCCCACTCTCCCGACAGGAGCGCCTCAGCTGTGGAAATACATGCAGCTAACCCACTGCCGTCAGGAGATTGTGCGCGCAGTGATGTAATGACACTCGTATCACGGCACACCAGGACCTTTGATGATGGCATATTCACGTGACCAGTCTGTAGCCAATGAGGTAATACAGCATTTACACGTGACTGGTCACATGGTTATGATGTCACAGTCACGGCAGGTCCTTCTAGCCAGAGGTGCTTATCGGGGAGAACAGCAATGATCGGACGGAAGCAGATGCGCTGGGAGGCAGAGTCCGCAGGATGCGTCGTGGGACCTGTGAGTATAATCATAATGTTATTTTAATAACGTGCTTTTTTTTTAACAGCCCCTGGACCCAAACTGTAACACGAACTGTAACACGAACATCCCAGAAAGCTCATGTTCGGGGTCATGTGCACGAACACCATGTGTTTGGTACGGACCCCGAACTTTACAGTTTGAGTTTGCCGATCCCTATGCATACTACCGCTCGGCACTTACGTCTGGACCTAATAGTGCACCTGACAGATTCCTTTTAAGGGAACAGAAATTTAATAGGGGTACTTCTTTAATGTGTGAGAAAGATGGGGTGATTTGAACATTTTTGGAATTGCCATGGTCTGTAAGTCGATCACAGCCGTCTTGATATGTCAGGTCTGTGTGTGTAGTCATACATTTGCTTGCGTTGTAGAAATCTATGAATGCGTTGTGCACAATACATTTTTTTTGTTCAGTTCCAATTAAAATAAGAAGGAGAAATCTTTTGTGAAATATTTTTAATCAAGCTGGAAGATAAAAAGCTGCTGTGTTTTACCGAATGTTACCAGGCTAGAATTTAATAATATCAAATTATCTTAATTTACTTGAAGCATCATCCCAGGATGTCAAGACCTCAGTCTGCTCAGGGACTTGTAAAGATTTCAAGAGCACTTTATCTGTAAAGAGGCAGCAAGTGCATATTCTCATAGAAGCCCATGGGGAGAAGGCGCTCTACAGCACAAGTGAAACCTCCTCATCCGCTTGCTGGCATACTGCATACTGATTAGCTATGCTCTATTCTAGAGATGTACCTGCTATTCAGGTATGTATACATTTAGTTACTTAAAGGTCCACATAGGAAAGGAGCTCTTGGGTATTTATATTTATCCTTCTCATGATTCTTATATTGTGTAAGCCAAGGGTCCCCAACCTGTGGCTTTGGAGTCACATGTGGCTCATGAGGCTATGATGTGTGGCTCACGATTGATGCTAGACCGGGTGTTAATGCAACAAGCTGACAGGCAGCTATGAAGATCAGGTCTCCAGATGGTGATTTATATGACTAGCCCCGCACATACGAGCTTAAGGGTTGGAGAGATAGCTTAAGATGTATTCCCATCTGCAAGATCCTATCCCAATATACAGTAGGTGTATTAAGAATATTATTAGCAAATACCTTCAATTAGAAATGTAGTATAGTTATCCTGAACTAGTTATGTCTCTGGCATTGAGGCTCTAGATATCCATGGTTACGATCACGAGCAGCTAACTAACTGACTGTCACTATATGAATGGACAACTATGGATACCTAAGCTGTAATGCTCTACACATGAGGTAAGAGGCATGGCTATATCAGGAGAACTATACTACATTGGGTATTTGTTAATATTATTATTACAGCCACTACATATTGGGATAGGGTCTTGGAGATGGTACTACCCCTTTAATTATGGTGGAGATAAGATGATATTGCCAGATAAAGGGTTGCTTGAAGCTGGATGCTATAGGGTGGTGGAAGTAAGAATATTGAATGGGGGTAAAGATAGAACCCCTGGATGTAAGTATACTGCCTTATTGTCTTTTCTAAGGGGATGTTTTGTCTGTGAATATACTGTATCAGTAATGAGCCTCTGTGTGTCACTACTGGAGGGGAGGGAAGGGGTCCGTGGAATCTGTATGTTGGGGATATTACTCACAATACACTTTCAGAGCTTAATGTGGCTCTCAAAATAAGAAATGTTGGAAACCACGGGTCTAAGCTATTGTGAGAGGATCCTTGTACGGGTTTTAGCCAACAATTGAAATAAGGGCTACAGCCCATCAGGTCTGGGCCTCGTCTTTGCAGGGGCCTCATAGTTTGTCTCTTTGTCTCTACGATAAGTTTGGATTTGAAGGCATTTAATGGGTTTGTTCTAGGAAACATATTTATCACCTAACCATAGGATCAGGGATAAATGCAAAATTACTGGAGAGTTCCATTGGTTAGACCACTACTAATCACTGGATCAGTGGTCCTAAGCTCCCGAGTCCCCTCACTGTGGTTAGACACAAATTACCCTGCAAGGTTATACATGACCATTGTGTCTCCATTCATGTGTATTACTGAATTTAACTGTTCAGTCTCGCCATGTAACTAAATGTGACACCTCCCCAATGTAGACCAAAGGTCTTAAATTTGGAGGTGACACTAATGATTTCCAGGGAATATGCTTTTTAATGGAAACCATAATGCGTATAATAAGACCATCGATGGTACATAACGGCTATACAGTGAAGTAGGACCTGAGGGCTAATTTTGGATTATAAAGGAAGATCTTGCGCTTCTATCCTCTTGGCAATATCTGAGCTGCTTTAATTACAACAGATTATTCTTCGTTTTGCCATTAGTGCGGTTTTGTACACGCAGCTCTAATTGTTCTCTGGAACAATTCTTATTACAATGCGCTTTATAAAAGATCTTTTCTGTAAGTAATTTGATTTTTAAACTCATTTTCTTTCCTGTCGTCACCTATTGGATTTTTTGTGGTAGGAGAATTTTCCTGAAGAAGAGATTTCCAACCTTTGCCAAGTGCGCTTTGAATTTAATTCTATAAGGGGTAAAAAAAATCCACATGGTTCAGGAAATGGCAGTCCTGCTAGCCGGTGACAAACACATAAGTGTCCACTTGGCACCTTAGCTGCAACTAATTGGTCCAAGTCTGTATAGATGAGGCTGCCAGTCGGTGTGAATTACAGTCTCAATGCACCTCATTCACTGTCCATGAGACAAGACATCCGGGATAAGACTGCTATTCCCAGTGGGGCGAGCACAAACACAAGGAGAAAATCTACTGATTCATGCCAGAAGTGAGGCTCGGCATCTTGAAAAACAGGCTCTTTGAATTGCAGATCATAAAACTGTATAAGCCGATGCTGAAAATGCAGATTTCAAAGCATCAATCTTCCTTCCCACACAACACTCAGCTTTTAGTTCCTTCATACATTTTCTCAGAGATGCTGCTCGCTCATTTCTCATCAGTATTTTTAACCTATGTATTGTGAGATTCCTGAAAGTAATTCCTCTTTACCATCTGATGTATATTTCTCTCTGATATTTGAAGTGCAGGGATGTGATAACTGATGCATATATTGTATTATCCCATTGTATTAGTGTCACGCTCCCCGGGTCCCCTGCCCTGCTCCCCGGCTCACCTGCCACGCTCCCCGACGTCTCTGCTTCTCTCCCCGGTCTCCAGCCTCCATTGCCCGCGGTCTCCAGGCGCCCCGGTCCCCGCTCCCGGCGTTCGTCGGTTACACAGCCCCAGCTCGGCTCTCCTGCTTCTTCCTCACCGCTCCCTGCCCTGGCTTCTGGCACCCGGGCCGCGCGCATGTGCATTAGGGTGCGCGCGCGGTCATTGACCCTTTCTTAAAGGGCCAGCGTCCACTGACAGGAAATTAAGCACACAGGTACAGGGTATAAAGGGGATTAGTGTCCAAGTGGGCGGGGCCTGTTCTTCGTGTTTCCCAAGCTAGGAGTCAGGTCTCCTTGTGTTCCTGTGAGATACTCACCTCTCTCTCTTCTAGAGCCGTTCCTGCCTCGCCATCCGGTCCTGCCGAATCCAGAACCCCGAACGCTGACTATCTGCCATCCTGTCAGTCCGTACTACCTCTGATCCCTCCGGTGACCCGTCCTCTTGCTCCATCGGTTCCGGACTCCGCCTGACAACATCTCGGCCTCCGAACCTGAGCTCCGTCACCCAGACTACCATCTCTGACTCCGTGGTCCCAGGGACTTCACCGTTCTACTCTTGTACACGGACTGTCCTGCTACCCGTAGTGCTCCGGCTACCGGACCCCTTGCCTTCATCAAGGAGTTCGGCCCAGTGGATCCACCTCCTGGGTCTGCCCGTCCACCTGGCCTTAACAGTAAGAACAGGCCATGGATCCCGCCGAAGCACTAGCAGCCTTGCAGGAGGAACTCACACGCCAGCGTGAGACTCAGACCCGCATGCTGCAATTCATGTCTTCTGTGGACGCCCGCCTGAACACGCTACAAGCGTCGGTTACATCTTCAGCATCTCGGGCTTCCACTAGACAATCCACGGCTCCAGCCCCCGTGTCAGCCTCTCCGGATGCTTCCAGACTTCGTTTGGCCTCACCACCCCGGTACGCCGGAGATCCCAAGACCTGCAGAGGATTCATAAACCAATGCTCCCTCCATTTCACGCAGCTGCCGCATTTGTTTGCCTCCGACCAAGCCAAGGTCGCATTCATCATGTCCCATCTAGAGGGTGAGGCACTGGCGTGGATGAACCCCTTGTGGGAAAAGGAGGATCCTGTGACCACGAACATCCAGGAGTTCCTGCAGGCATTTCGTGGCACCTTTGACGAGCCCGGACGCGCCTCCGCGTCTGCCTCGTCTCTTCTCCGGTTACGTCAGGGAACTCTGACGGTGGGTCAATACGCCATCCGTTTTCGCACCTTGGCTTCAGAACTCGGGTGGAACAATGAGGCTCTAACCGCTGCCTTCTGGGAAGGTCTCTCGGGTCGAATTAAAGATGAGCTGGCTGGCCGTGACGTACCGACCACCCTGGACGCCCTGATTACCCTAGCGACTCGAGTGGACATTCGCTTTCAGGAGCGATCCAAAGAAGTGTCCCGTGAGAGACGTCCGATACGGCATTCCTCTCCTCCGCAGAAGCCCGCCGTACTTCAGCCCATGGCATCTGGTGTCTCCGTCCACGAGCCCATGCAGATCGACCGTGTGCGGCAGTCTGAACAACGCCGAGCAGAGCGGCTCGCCAAGGGCCTCTGCTTCTACTGCGGAGAGGGCACACACCTTCTACGCTCCTGTCCAGAGAGGCCGGGAAACTCCAAAGCCTAGGGTTGGTAGGAGAGGCCACCCTAGGTGCTGGGACTCTCTCAGACCCGGTTATGTGGACTGTTCAAGTGGCAACGGGAGAGACGCGGTTCACTGCCGAGGTGTACCTCGATTCTGGGGCAGCAGGCAATTTCATTCAGCAGGCCACGGTGGACAAGTACCAAGTGCCTGTTACTCCACTCGACAAACCCCTCGTGATTGCCTCTGTGGATGGGAGACCCCTCTCTGACACCATCTCCTGGATCACCAGGCCGGTCGAACTGCGTATCGGTGCCCTGCACACCGAGAACATCGCTCTCTACGTCCTCCCACACATGTCCCATCACATCCTGCTGGGACTCCCCTGGTTACGGACACACGAACCGTCAGTCAGCTGGGGCACTGGTGAAATTACCCGATGGGGCTCCTCTTGCCACGAGAGATGTCTGAAGAGCATACAACCCATCCGACGGCCTCCGGTTCCAGAGTCCCTACCGGGACTGCCCTCGGCCTATTGGTCCTTCACGGACGTCTTTGACAAAAAGGAATCTGAGGTACTTCCGCCACATCGTCCTTACGATTGTGCTATTGACCTGCTCCCGGGAACTACACCACCTCGAGGACGGATATATCCGCTGTCTCCTGCCGAAACAAGGGCCATGTCTACCTACATCACGGAGAACCTGGCAAGGGGATTCATTCGGAGATCCTCCTCTCCTGCTGGAGCAGGCTTCTTCTTCGTTAAGAAGAAAGAAGGCGACCTACGCCCATGCATAGACTACCGGGGATTGAACCAAATCACCGTGAAAAATAAGTAGCCCCTGCCGCTCATCCCCGAATTGTTTGATCGGCTTAGAGGAGCTCGTGTGTTCACCAAGTTGGATCTTCGGGGTGCCTACAACCTGGTCCGCATCCGCTCTGGGGACGAATGGAAGACCGCGTTCAATACTCGCGATGGGCACTATGAATACTGTGTGATGCCCTTCGGCCTGTGTAACGCACCAGCAGTCTTTCAGGAATTGGTGAATGACGTGTTCCGGGACCTTCTCTACATCTGTGTGGTGGTGTATCTTGATGACATCTTGATCTTCTCTCCGGACCTCCAGACCCACAGAGAGAATGTGCAGTTGGTTCTACAACGACTGAGGGAAAATCGGCTGTACGCCAAGTACGAGAAGTGTGCCTTCGAGCAGTCTTCTCTTCCCTTCCTGGGTTACGTTATCTCCTATACCGGACTGCAGATGGATCCGAAGAAGGTCTCTTCCATTCTTAACTGGCCCCCTCCTTCTGGACTGAAGGCAATCCAACGCTTTCTGGGATTCGCAAACTACTACCGCCAGTTCATCCCTCACTTCTCGGCTCTAACTGCTCCTCTCTCCGCCTTGACCAAGAAGGGGGCTAATCCAAAGGACTGGTCACTTGCGGCCGACGCCGCGTTTGGCTCTCTGAAGCGGGCATTTGCCTCCTCCCCTGTGCTCCACCGTCCGGAGTTAAACCGACAGTTCACCTTGGAGGTGGATGCCTCCTCTTCGGGAGCCGGAGCAGTGCTCATGCAGAAGTCCTCCTCCGGGAAGATGGTGACTTGCGGTTTCTTCTCCAAGAGCTTCTCAGCGCCTGAACGCAACTACACCATCGGGGACCGAGAGCTATTGGCAGTCAAACTGGCTCTGGAGGAATGGCGCTACCTTCTAGAGGGAGCAGTGTACCCCGTAATCATTTACACGGACCACAAGAACCTGGAATACCTGCGGTCCGCTCAGCGACTGAACCCACGGCAAGCCAGGTGGTCCTTGTTCTTTGCCAGGTTCGACTTCCAGCTCCATTTCCGACCTGCGGACAAGAATGTACGCGCAGATGCCTTGTCCAGATCATTCCTGCCAATGGAACAGGAGGAGGAGTCATTCCAGCCCATCATCTGTCCTAGTAAAATCATTCCGGTGGCCCCTGTCACCCTGGCCCAGATACCGCCCGGGAAGACCTATGTCTCTGAGACCGACAGGCAAAAAGTGTTGCATTGGGGCCATGCCTCGAAAACAGACGGCCATGCTGGTCAGAAGAGAACATGGAGTACGATTGTACGTCATTACTGGTGGCCATCCCTGCGCACGGACGTCGCTTCTTTTGTCTCAGCCTGCTCCTCTTGTGCCAGGAACAAGACGCCCAAACATCTGCCATATGGCCGTCTTCTGCCTCTGCCTATACCCTCCGTTCCGTGGCAACACATTGCAATGGACTTTATTACGGACTTGCCCCTGTCCTCCGGACACACAGTCATATGGGTCGTGGTGGATCGGTTCTCCAAAATGGCTCATTTCGTCCCTATGGCTGGACTGCCCTCTGCCCAGGAACTCGCGGACGCCTATATACAACACATCTTCCGCTTGCATGGTTTTCCATCACACATTGTGTCTGACAGAGGAACTCAGTTCACCTCCCGTTTCTGGAGGGCTCTCTGCAAACATCTGGGAGTGACTCTGGACTTTTCTTCAGCCTACCATCCTCAGTCGAACGGCCAAGTGGAACGAGTCAATCAGATCTTGACCTCCTTCTTACGTCACTACGTCAACGCCCATCATGACGACTGGTCCACGCTTCTTCCTTGGGCTGAATTCTCCCATAACCACCACATCAGTGAGTCCTCCTCCAGCTCTCCCTTCCATGTCATTTACGGACTTCAGCCTTCCGTCGCATTACCTGTATCCTCTTCCTCGGATGTCACTGCTGCTGATGCTATAGCCCGTGACTTTGCTACCATTTGGGACTCTGTCAAGGCGTCCCTTGGACGTGCTTCCCTGCGGATGAAAAGACACGCAGACAAGAGGCGTCTGGACCCTCCGTGTTTCTCTCCAGGAGATCTCGTCTGGCTTGCTTCCAAGTACGTCCGATTGAAGCTACCATCCTACAAGCTGGGTCCTCGCTACATCGGGCCGTTTAAAGTCCTCAGCAAGATCAATGAGGTCTCCTACAAGCTGCAGCTCCCGGTCACGATGAGGATACCCAACTCCTTCCACGTCTCTCTGCTCAAGCCGGTTGTCCTTGGTCCCTTCTCCGCTGCTGCCAGTTCGGCTCCTCCTCCAATTGCCGATGATGACATCTATGCGGTAAGGGATATTGTGGCCATGAAAACCGTACCGGGCCGACAGTTCTTCCTGGTGGACTGGGCAGGGTATGGTCCTGAGGATAGGTCCTGGGAGCCCCGGGAGAATGTGGGTACTCCTCTGATCCGTGCCTTCCTGTCCCGGTTGCGGGGAGGGGGGCGTGGGGGGGGGTACTGTCACGCTCCCCGGGTCCCCTGCCCTGCTCCCCGGCTCACCTGCCACGCTCCCCGACGTCTCTGCTTCTCTCCCCGGTCTCCAGCCTCCATTGCCCGCGGTCTCCAGGCGCCCCGGTCCCCGCTCCCGGCGTTCGTCGGTTACACAGCCCCAGCTCGGCTCTCCTGCTTCTTCCTCACCGCTCCCTGCCCTGGCTTCTGGCACCCGGGCCGCGCGCATGCGCATTAGGGCGTGCGCGCGGTCATTGACCCTTTCTTAAAGGGCCAGCGTCCACTGACAGGAAATTAAGCACACAGGTACAGGGTATAAAGGGGATTAGTGTCCAAGTGGGCGGGGCCTGTTCTTCGTGTTTCCCAAGCTAGGAGTCAGGTCTCCTTGTGTTCCTGTGAGATACTCACCTCTCTCTCTTCTAGAGCCGTTCCTGCCTCGCCATCCGGTCCTGCCGAATCCAGAACCCCGAACGCTGACTATCTGCCATCCTGTCAGTCCGTACCACCTCTGATCCCTCCGGTGACCCGTCCTCTTGCTCCATCGGTTCCGGACTCCGCCTGACAACATCTCGGCCTCCGAACCTGAGCTCCGTCACCCGGACTACCATCTCTGACTCCGTGGTCCCAGGGACTTCACCGTTCTACTCTTGTACACGGACTGTCCTGCTACCCGTAGTGCTCCGGCTACCGGACCTTTTGCCTTCATCAAGGAGTTCGGCCCAGTGGATCCACCTCCTGGGTCTGCCCGTCCACCTGGCCTTAACAATTAGGAATCTTTCGGACTTTGCAAGATAAAAAGCAGACCATTTTTCATCTTTGTTTTGAATATCATTTTCATCCATTTTTTATCCATTTCCATTATTACTATAAGTGTAGAATCTTATTTTCTCCTATGTAAAAAAATTCCCCCAAATTTCCAAGCTTCTTCTATAAATGAAATGGTAAAAATGGATAGGTGATGGCATCTCATTGCCTTAGGAATCATTTAGATGTGCATTTTTTATATACATTGAGGGTTGTTGTGATGTTACCTTTATGGTCCTTTTGTTGCTGCCTTACTTCTCTTGCATTTCTCCTTAGTTTCTTACTGTTTATTCCTGTGCGTTTGCAGTATCTCTAAGTTTTGATATTTCCCTGTCTGTCTAAATCTGTGTTTCCATCACACTCCTGAAAAATACAGAAGTGGTGATCGTGTTTCTATTATACTTTTCCTCTGATTGTACCACTCCTGATTTTGGCTTACAACTAGTGATATAAAATACTGATCAAATGCTGAACAATCTGAAATCCAAAGTTTGCTTCTTTGTCCGTTTCTGCTTGTTCAGATTGACTACATAAGACAACTTAATGGAGACAAAAACATAAATTAATTTATTTTTCACCCACTCCTGGCTTTGGCTTACAAATACTGATGTAAAATGCTGACCAAATATTGTACTGAATGTGTGAATGTGGCCTAACTCAAACAATCTGTCGCTATGTGACTGCAGGATAGCAAGGGAAAGGGGGCTCCTATACTATTCCTCACACTAGGGGAACCTAGGCTATTCCTAACATCGAGGTTACCCCTAATGGTGAAGATGCCTGAGTCCCTTGCCAAGCTATTCTCCTGGCCAGAGCTAATCTGTTCCCCCTCTCCACACACACACACACCCAGGGAAGTAATGGCCAGGAGTGTGATGGAAACACAGATTTAGACAAACAGGTAAATATCAAATCTCAGAGACACTGCAAACTCACAGGAATAAACAGTAAGAAATTAGGGAGAAAAGCAAGAGAAGTAATGCAGCAACAAAAGGACAACAAGGGTTAACACCACAACCACTCACAGCAATAATGCACAACAACCATCAATAAGTCTGGACCACTCCAGAACAGTATTCACAATCTATAGCTGGCACTAATTAAAATGTCCAGCCAGCATATATAGGAGGGAAGTGAATATGTTCGTTTCTCCCATAGCATGTGACCAAAGGAGATTAAAAAGCAAACTAGCAGAAATTAACTCTTGCAAGCTTGCCTATGAGCTACAAGTCTGTGGGTCGATGCCCACGTTTCTCGGCACTGATCACAGACTTTAGAGAAGTTAGAAGGCAGAGTGCAAGAATCTGGAGTTTCCCCAGATCCTACCATGACTGTCAGTGATGCTTGCATAAGCCTCCTTGTGACACAATCAATACACAATAAAACTGATCTATATGTGTGATTTATCTGAGGAAGGAGATGTGATCTCTGAAACGCGTAACAAAATCACAATTTAACCATTACTGCTGACCATCTTCTTACGACAGCGCAGGAGTTCACTTCTATTTGATCATTTGATGCTAAGAACACAAATGGAAATACAATTTATTATCAATATAGTCTAAATCATGGGATTTCTTGTGTCTTGGAAATGTATAAAATCACAAAATTAAATATGTACAACCCTGAATACATTGGCCATAAATATTTGCATGCTCTAGTGGATGCAATGATTGTTGCCAGATTGAAAGAGTTGTCGTTACGAGGGTTGATGATTCAGTTATGGATACCTTGTGTGCTTTTAAATTCATGAAAAACATTTCAGAAATGTTAGATTAATAATGACGCTCTAATCTAACCACTGTCACAAAATGAAAATATTATTTCAACTGTAACAGATGTTATTGCCTGACCTATTAACAATGAAGAGATTGTGGAATTCATCAATCATACTGTACAGAACATACTATGTTTCTTTTAAAGGGAATCTACACTGCCGAGCAAAAGGGTGTTTTGGACTTTTGACGTTCAGTCTTCATATCTCACCATCCACTACAGCTTCGAACCTGACACGACCTTCATTTTATAGGTAATCATCTTGGCTATCTCATACATAAATTTGAATTGCAATTATTTAGCATATAAATAGATATACAGATTCTTGTCATGTCACTGCATTGTTACTGTTTTTCTCCTGGTTGGGAAAAATCTTTTTCTTCTTGTATACAACAAATAACAACCTGTTGTCACATTTCCTAATATCTAAGTGTTTTATTAGGTCAATTTCCAAGTGAAAAATCATTTGTTTGAATGAAGGAGAAGCCATGAAGATTTCACAAGGAAAAAGTAACAGCATCTTCCAGCTCATTGATAGGGGTCTCTGGGCCTAGCATCATGTGAGTGCCATGACAGTTGGAAGAATGTGAAATGACATCCATTCAGCCATTCAAAAGTCAAAGAAATAAAGTCAGCAAGTTGTCTCATCACAATGTCTATCAGTTCTGGCGTTGCAAACACAGCAGTGGAGGTGGCTCGCATGTTTCGTAATAGTGAGATCACAGACATCCATGCATGCACTGTGCAACACACATTACACCATTTTGGAATGCATGAAAATAGGTGAAAAAGTCTCAATTTTAATATCCTAATAAGAAGTGTCGACTTGGTTTGCAAAAAAGTGTGAAAAGTGGAGAGTAGAAGATTGGAAATGGGTGATTTCGAGAGATGGGTTATTAGTCCATAGACTAGGCTCTGATAGGTGTAAAATGGTCTGGAAGAACAGATCAAGATATTGAAGGAACGGTCAAGATCAGTGGAGGATATCAAACAGACTTGGTAGGCACTCCGCAATATCAAGATGGTGATACTCAGTAAAAATTCATCTGTTCTAAAATACTTTTAAGTTCGGTGGAGGAAGCCTGTTGATATGGGGTTGAATACTTGACCAGGATCAATGGTGGTCTCAATGCTGAGCTATATGTGAGTATCCTACAAGCTGAGATACTTTGTACACTCGAGTAATATGGGTAGGAAAAGGAAGACATAGTGTTCCAGCAGAACAATGACCCAAAGCATATGTTGGGATTGGCAAAGAACTGGTTTATTGATAATCAAGTAGAGATCCTAGATTGGCTCCCACAGTCCCCAGACCTCAACACAATTGAACACTCGTGGGTAGAGTAGACAAAATCACTGTATACATACCCAAGTGATCTGAGAGCAGTATGAAGTAGGGGGTGAGACCCTGATTCCAGCGATGTATCAATTATTATGCTGTGTGTTGATGCGTCAATAAAAATATTATTTTTTTCAGTAGGAAATTATCGCTACAGGACTAGATATCGTATGCCTACTAGTCAACTTCTGCATAAATCTGCCCCCATCACTGATTAGCAGCATTCTATCAATGGACATTGTACATAGAACATTGCTAATTAGCAATGTAGGTGAGGTTATACTGGGGCAGCAAAGGAAACACTGATTATATCAAAATGACAGCATGAAGACTACAAAGTAGCATAGCTGGAATCAGGATCTCAACCACTGCAGTGCCTTGAAAAAGTATTCATGCCTCTTGAACTTTTCCACATTTTTTTCATGTTTCACCCACAAACTTAAATTTATTTTATTGGTATTTTTATTAGTATTGGTATTTTATGTGAAATACCAAAACAAAGTAGCACATATTTGTAAAGTGTAAAGAAATTGATACATGGTTTTAAAATATTTAAAAAAAAACTTAAAATAATGATGTGCATTTGTATTCAACTCCCTGAGTCAATACTTTGTAGAACCACCTTTCACTGCAATTACTGATGTAAGTCTTTTGGGGTACGTCACCACCAGTGTTGCACGTCTAAAGGCTTAAATGTTTCCCATTCTTCTTTGTAAAATATCTCTAGCTCAGTGAGATTGGATGCAGGTGTCTGTGAACATCAATTTTCAAGTCTTGTCACAGATTCTCAATGCAATTTTGTCGGGACTGTGACTGGACCATTCACACACATGAATATGCTTTGATCTAAACCATTCCAATTTAGCAGTATATTTAATGTCTTTATCCTGCTGGAAGGTAAACCTGCGCCCCAGTCTCAATTCTTTTGCAGCCTCTAACAGATTTTCCTCCAGGATTGCCCACTCTTTAGCTACATCCATCTTCTTCTCAACTCTGACCAGTTTCCCTGACCCTGGTAATGAAAAGCATCTCCGCAGCATGATGCTGCTACCACCATGTTTGACAGTGGGGATGGTGTTTTCATGGTAATGTGATCAGTGATAGTTTTCCACCACACATAGCGGTTTGCATTTAGCCCCAAAAGTTCTACTTTGGCTCTAATCTGACCAGAGCACCTTGGTCCATATGCTAGCTGTACCCTCTACATGACATGTGAAAAAAGGTGCTATGGTAAAATTAGACCAAAATATTACTTTTTGTGCAAATTGTTGGATTTTTTCACATGTTCAAATGGGATTGAATGAAAAATCTGAATTGAATGATTATGACATGTTCCAATACTTTTGTCCATATTGTGTAGTTTTGGAAAAGTTGATCTAACACATTGTTTTTCAGGTTATTGTTGGGTGCAGTCATCAATAATTGCAAAGCCAAGGCTACTGATCAGTTCAGAAGTTAATTTGCAATTAGCTTTTTATTTCATTATTTAGACAACCTTCGTAGCACAATCATGAACAACAAGTTGTTCAGAAAGCAGCCATATAATATTATCAATGTACAGTATGGGCAGCTTTATACTATATAGTGAAATGTGAGTGTATTATTGAGTTTGTTTTAAAGAACTGAGAGTCCTCAGTGGTTGATACCTTTTAATGGTTAAAGGCCGCATTACACGCGACGACATCGCTCAAGCGATGTCGTTGGGGTCACGGAATTTGTGACGCACATCCGGCCGCTTTAGCGATGTCGTTGCGTGTGACACCTATGAGCAGTTTTGCATCGTCGCAAAAACGTGTAAAATCGCTAGTCGGTGACATGCCCCACTATTCCCAATTATCGTTGCTGCTGCGTGTACGATGTAGTTCGTCGTTCCTGCGGCAGCACACATCGCTATGTGTGACATCGCAGGAATGAGGGACCTCACCGTACCTGCGGCCGCCCGCAATGAGGAAGGAAGGAGGTGGGCGGGATGTTACGTCCCGCTCATCTCTGCCCCTCCGCTTCTATTGGGCGCCTGCCTAGTGACGTCGCTGTGACGCCGAACAAACCGCCCCCTTAGAAAGGAGGCGGTTCGCCGGTCACAGCGACGTTGTTAGGCAGGTAAGTATGTGTGACAGGTGTTAGCGATGTTGTGCGCCACGGGCAGCGATTTGCCCATGTCGCACAACCGATGGGGGCGGGTACGCACGCTAGAGATATCGGTAATGATATCGCAGCATGTAAAGCGGCCTTAACTGAAAAGATGGTAATAATAGCAAGCTTTCGAGACTACACAGGTCTCTTCATCAGGCTGAGTAGTCTGGAAAGCTTGCTATTATTACCATCTTTTCAGTTGGCCATTAAAAGGTATCAACTACTGAGGACTCGCAGTTCTTTGAAACAAACTTTTTTTATCTCGACTGGCTAACATGATACAAAGATATATTTTACCTGTATTATTGAGATCAGACACAAGTAGAGCGCGGTTGCTGTGTAGAATACTCTTCTGGGTATTCTTGTTTTTTTGCTGAATAGAGATGTTTGTCACGATCACTCTCCAACAATAAAGCAGGAGCGCTACCCAGATTCTATATTATTGCAGCTCCTGAGATTGTTTTATATTGTGTTACGTTACATAGCATTACGACATATAGCTGGAGAAATCAGATAGGCAGACATTATGGAAAACCTCAGCTCATGCATCAACCAAACTCCCATTACAAAGGAGTGGGATCTACAGCTGGAATCAGAACAGAGGGCGAGCAGGATATGAGCTGACAGATAACTCGCCTGCCAATGCTGATTTCTACCGAGGACATGTTTCCGAAAGGTTTAGCATCCGCTAACTGCCTTTTAATTGCTTCCATATAAACAAGGCATTTCCTATGGGCTTGTTCTAGTTCTCCTCAATAAGACCTCTCTCTGAATCTCATCATGTTGCCTGTCTGTCTCTCTAATAAGCCGTAATAAGCTCCTGGCTCATAAGAGATCTTGTGCGTCTCTTCACGAGCAAGCACAGCGCTTCGTGTAGTCTACACCTCATTAAGAGGGCAGAGAAGCAGCCACTCCTGATTGGATTGTTTGCAGGGATTTGCAAAATAAGGTTTTATGCATATACGTGTAACGCGAAAGAAGCTTATGGTACTTTTCATTTCAGCATATTGCGATCTCTAATTGGCTAAATGCTGGTAAATGAGCTCAAGTCGTTTGGAGATAAGATGATTCTACTCCGCTAAACTTTGCTATCATCTGAGGTCTTTAATTGGAAGATTCAATCTCATTGACACAAGAAGATTATGCCTTTTTTAGCAGTATCTTGCAGAACAAATTAAACCTATAGGTTACCACAGGAATCATGCTCAGTTATTAGTTTTTACTGTTTTCTGACTTTTTGCACATGTCTTTACATATACAGTATATCACAAAAGTGATTACACTCCTCACATTTTTGTAAATATTTTAACCTCTTCCCTTCCTGACGATTTCTGTTTTCCCCCTTTTTTCTGAGAGCGGAAACTTTTTTATTTTTCCGTCAATCTTGCCATATAAAGGCTTAATTTTTGCGGGGCGAGTTGTACTTAAAAGTACCATAACTTATAAAACCATAAGTTTTACCATATAGTGTACTGGAAATCTTCAAAAAATTCCAAGTGCGGAAAAATTGCAAAAAAAAGTGAGATTGCATGATTGTTTTTGGGATATTTTATTCACCGTGTTCACTGTATAATAAACCTGATGTGTCAGTATGATTCCTCAGGTCGGTATGAGTTTGTAGATACCAAACATGTGTAGGTTTACTTATATCTAAGGAGTTAAAAAAATTCAGAAGTTTGTCCAAAAATGTGGCGCTTTTTTGCGCCATTTTCCATGACCCATAGCGTTTTAAATTTGTAGGGATCTATAGCTCAGTGATGACTTTTTTTTGCGTCTCAAGCTGATGTTTTTAACATTACCATTTTTGTGCAGATGCTACATTTTGATCACCTGTTATTGCATTTTGCGCAACATTTGTGGTGACCAAAAAACGTATTTTGGCATTTGGAATATTTTTGCCACTATGCTACTGATCAGAATAATTGATTTAATATTTTGATAGATTGGGCATTTCTGAATGTGGCGAAACCAAATGTGTGTATATTTTTATGTTTTTTAACCTTTTAATTTTCAATGGGGCGAGTAGGGGGTAATTTGAACTTTTAGTTTTTTTTATTTTTTAGCTTTTAAAACTTTTTTTTTTACATTTTTTTTATTTTACTAAGGATCAGCCGTCTGATCGCTCATTTATTTCTGTTCATCACAGCTACACAGCTGTGATCACCAGAAATACTCACCTCTTGTCACTGGCAGCACTTGGCTTGGCAGGTGAAACAGGAAGTGACTCATGCTAGCTACAGGAGTCATCACATGACCCAGTGCTACCATGACAATCATCAGCTTACAGTGATCACCTCACAGTGCCGCAGATGGAGCCGGGTAAGTGAAGATTTACCGTGGTGGGGATTTAAATTGCGATGTTACATTTTGACATTGCTGTTTAAAGGGTGTGAGGTAGCGTGGTCGGCTGTGCAGCAGAAGACATGGGATCCAGGCACCAAGGTTCACAGCACACGGTTTAATATTCAAACAAAAGTCCACAACAGTACACATGTGCCTCTCCGGCAGAAAACTCAGGGAGTTGTGTTCACTCCCTCACACCCGGCACACCCGCCCTTGTTCCTGTTTCCTTTTAACCCTTCTTTCAGCCTGGAGGGAAACAGCATTAACCCTGGAGTGGAGTTACTTTCTATCATGGAGTGAGCACAACCGGGGCGAGACATACCGGCCGTCATAGATAACCCCGGTCACAGTCTCACATACCCCCCCCTCAGTTCAAGCGTGCGGGGTTGAACTCCCGCCATCAAACACGGGCCGCGGGACAAGGCATCGGCGTTGCCCTGCAACCTACCGGCCCGGTGTTCAACCGTAAACCGGAAGTTCTGTAGAGAAAGGAACCACCGGGAAACCCGGGCATTCCGTTCCTTGGCGGACCTCATCCAGACCAGTGGAGAGTGGTCCGTCACCAAGCGAAACTACCGTCCCAGCAGGTAATAGCATAGGGACTCCAAGGCCCACTTGATCGCCAGGCACTCCTTCTCCACTACGCTATAATTCCGCTCGGGAGGGGTGAGCTTTCTACTTAAGAAGGTGACGGGGTGTTCCTCCCCCTGAACCACCTGAGACAGCACTGCCCCCAGGCCGACCTCAGAGGCATCAGTCTGTACTATGAACTCCTTCCGGAAATCAGGGTTTACAAGAACGGGCTGTCCGCACAGAACCCCCTTCAGGGCCCGGAAGGAGTCCTCGGCCTGCGGAGTCCAGCGCACCATGACGTACTTCTTGCCTTTGAGAAGGTCCGTCAAGGGGGCTGATAGTCCCGCAAAATCTTTTACAAACCTCCTGTAGTACCCGACGATACCCAGGAAGGCCCTAACCTGCTTCGTGGTCAGGGGTCTAGGCCACTTCTGGATCGCCTCAACCTTGTTAATTTGGGGCTAAATCACTCCTTGGCCTATCACGTAGCCCAAGTAGCGGGCTTCCGTGAGTCCCAACGCACATTTCTTGGGATTGGCTGTCAATCCGGCTGTTCGAAGCGCGTCCACCACCACTTGTACCTGTTCCAAGTGGGTCTGCCACTCGGAGCTGTAAATAATGATGTCATCAAGGTACGCTGATGCATACGCCTGGTGGGGTTCCAGCACCAAGTCCATCAACCTCTGGAACGTGGCCGGAGCGCCATGTAACCCAAAAGGCAAGACAACATAGTGGAAGAGACCCTCCGGCGTAACAAAAGCGGTTTTCTCCTTGGCGGACTCCGTCAGTGGCACCTGCCAATACCCCTTGGTCAGGTCGAGCGTGGTGAAATATCGCGCCTGTCCCAGCCTATCAATCAGCTCATCCACCCGGGGCATGGGGTAGAGATCGAACTTGGATATTTCGTTCAATCTCCTAAAGTCATTGCAGAACCTTAAGGAGCCATCGGGTTTTGGTATTAGGACAATGGGACTAGCCCATTCACTCCGGGATTTTTCGATGACCCCCAGGCGTAGCATTGTCTTCACTTCCTCTGATATGGCTTGTCTTCGAGCCTCCGGCACGCGGTATGACTTCAGGCGTACCTTCAGGTGGGGCTCGGTGACAATATCATGTCGTATCAGACTGGTCCTACCAGGCAGCTCGGAGAAGACATCGGGGTTCTGCTGAACCAGCCGTCTGGCCTCTCGCCTCTGTGTCTTGGTGAGGGCTTCTCCAATCCTTACTTCCGGTTCGTCCTCTCCGGAGATCGCTGGAGCCGGATGTGAACGACCCGAAGAGGAGGGAGATGGGGAAAAAACAACCATCAGGCTTTCCCGTTCCTGCCACGGTTTTAATAGGTTGACATGGTATATTTGTTCAGGTTTCCGCCTACCGGGCTGCAATACCTTATAGTTGACCACCCCGACTCTTTCCTTTATCTCGTAGGGGCCTTGCCACTGAGCCAGGAATTTACTCTCCGCCGTGGGGATTAAAACCAACACCCGATCCCCGGGTTTAAAGGTCCGCACGGTGGCTTGTCTATTGTAGCGGCCGCTTTGCGCGGCCTGGGCCTCCTGTAAATGCTCCTTCACAATTGGCATGACCGCGCTTATGCGGTTCTGCATTCCTAAAATGTGTTCAATCACACTTTTATGGGGGGTGGGCTCTTGCTCCCATGTTTCCTTTGCCAGGTCCAACAATCCCCGGGGATGTCGCCCGTATAACAACTCAAAAGGCGAAAACCCCGTGGATGCCTGTGGCACCTCTCGTATGGCAAACATCAAATAGGGAAGCATCATATCCCAGTCTTTCCCGTCTTTGGAGATCACCCTTTTGAGCATGGTTTTCAGGGTTTTATTGAATCGTTCTACTAACCCATCCGTCTGAGGATGATACACAGACGTACGCAACTGCTTGATCTGGAGTAGCCGGCATAGCTCTTTGGTCACTTTAGACATGAATGGGGTCCCCTGATCCGTAAGGATCTCCTTGGGCAACCCCACCCGGCAGAACACCGCAAACAACTCCCGAGCTATAAGCTTCGCCGCAGTATGTCTGAGAGGTATCGCCTCTGGATACCGGGTGGCATAGTCAACGATCACAAGGATGTGTTGGTGCCCTCGAGCAGACTTTACGAGGGGCCCCACCAGATCCATCCCTATCCGTTCAAAAGGGACTTCTATAATGGGTAACGGTACCAACGGACTGCGAAAGTGGGTCAGGGGTGCGGTAAGCTGACACTCCGGGCAGGTTTCGCAGAACCGTTTTACCTCCCCAAAGACCCCGGGCCAATAGAACCTTTGCAATATTCGCTTCTGCGTTTTCTTGACCCCTAAGTGGCCACTCATCAGGTGTTTATGAGCCAAGTCGAGGACCCGCCGGCGATACGGCTGGGGCACCACCAACTGCTCTACCCCCACGCCCCGTATTTCATCTACCCGGTAGAGTAAATCCTGCTTAAGAGCGAAATGGGGGTACCTTACCTGGGCACCGGGCAGCTGTGCCACCCCGTCAACTACTGTCACCCGACTCCGGGCATGTATTAATGTAGGGTCCTGGAGTTGGGCTGTCCCAAACGTATCCGGGGACGCCTCCAACTCCGGGATGGGCTCGACCGTCTCAGCCTCTCCTGCCAATACCTCTAGGGGCGACCTAGACCTCATGGGAACCCCTACGGCAGGCGTCCCGGATTCAGGATTGTAGGGCTCAGGTCCCGGACTGACCAATATCTGAGGGGACTTAGGAGGTCCCTTCCATAAAGTCCAAAAATAGAGCAGATCCCTTCCTAGGATCACGTCATAGGGAAGAGTGTTAATAAGTCCCACCTCATGTTGCACCTGACCGCAAGGTGCTGTGATGGTGACAATCCCCGTGGGATAGTCTCGGCGGTCCCCATGTATGCAAACCACCCCCCACGGTACGTCCTGTGACCTTTACTTTAGCCCTTAGGGTTGATCGCACAAGGGTCACTAAGCTTCCGGAATCCAACAAGCCTGTAACCGGACATCCATTCACCTGTATTTGGCACAAGTGGGGCTCAGTCTCTGGGGAGACCAGGTCAGCGGTACACACCACCTGAGCATACATTGAACCCCGCCGGGTAACCCCACAATCCATGGGCTCCGTGGTGAGTGGACACTGGGCTTCCTAAGTCCCACCCGCTGGCACCGCCAACATCTAATAGGGAAGGAAACCCCCTTGACGAGTTGTCATTTAGGGTACATAGCCTTCCGGACCTCAGGAACGGTAGCGGACTCCTGCACCGGTGTCGGCGGTGGGTCCTTGGCCCTAGGCTTGGAGGGGCCGGACCGACGGGCGGTACGCAAAGTCTCAGTGTCCCGTATCAAGTCCTGCGTAGCCACATGCCGCTCTACCAGGGACACTAATTGGTCCAGGGTACTCGGGTCGCCCTGTCCTACCCACCGTTGAATGGTGACGGATAAAAAACGAGATGCAACAAGTCATAGGCCTGGGAGCGTACGGGTTTGGCTTCCTCATAGAACCACTGATTTACCCGCTGAGCCCGTACATAGGTATTCACCCCCAACCGAGCCAGTATTTCGGCTTTCAAAGTCGCATAGTCTATGGCGTCCTCGGTACAGAGGTCCAGGTACGCTTTTTGGGGTTCCCCCGTCATATAGGGCGACAATACCTCAGCCCACTGGGGGGTCGGCAGTTTTTCCCACTCGGCCACCCGCTCAAACACCGCCAGGAACGCTTCCACATCATCCCCCGGGGTCATCTTTTGCAACGCTTGTCTCACCGCTTTCCGGACGCTGCCGTCGTCACCCGGTCCCGGGGTTGTTGCTGCCGGTCCAGCACAGATCGACTTGGCCAGGAGGACCATCTGTTCTTGGTGCCTCTGTTCCTGCAATTTCAAGGATTGCTGCTGATGATCCAACGTCCGGAGCAGGTGTGTATTCGTCTGTTGTTGCTGTGCAGTAGCCTGAGCCAGCTGCTTTAGTATGTCCTCCATGGCGTCGCCGGGTTTGGGCTGTAGTATAGCCGCTCGAATCCAGGACATGCGCTGCTGGGTCACCAGGGATGGATGCTACACCTCACCGGGCTGGCATGCCCGCCGATTCTCCACCATATGTGAGGTAGCGTGCTCGGCTGCGCAGCAGAAGACACGGGATCCAGGCACCAAGGTTCACAGCACACGGTTTAATATTCAAACAAAAGTCCACAGCAGTACACATGTGCCTCTCCGGCAGAAAACTCAGGGAGTTGTGTTCACTCCCTCACACCCGGCACACCCGCCCTTGGTCCTGTTTCCTTTTAACCCTTCTTTCAGCCTGTAGGGAAACAGCATTAACCCTGGAGTGGAGTTACTTTCTATCATGGAGTGAGCACAACCAGGGCGAGACATACCGGCCGTCATAGATAACCCCGGTCACAGTCTCACAGGGTTAAAAGGCAAGGGTGGATCGTGAATCCACTCATGTCTGCAAGGCACACATGTCAGCTGTTCAAATCAGCTGACATGTGCGTGGATCACCGCCGACTTACGGTCGATAAGGGATTGTATATTGTATGTATTTTCATGGGACAACACTGAAGATATGACACTTTGATGCAATGTAAAGTAGTCAGTATATAGCTTGTTTAACAGTGTAAATTTGGTGCCCTTTAAATAACTCAACACAAAGCCATTGATTTCAAAACCACTGGTAGCAAAAGTGAGTACACCCCTAAGGGAAAATGGCCAAATTGTGCCCAAAGTGTGAATATTGTGTGTGGACACCATTATTTTTAAGCACTGCTTTTAATCCCTCTGGCATGGAGTTCACTAGAGCTTCACAGGAGCAACTGGAATCCTCTTCCACTCCTCTATGATGACATCACAGAGCTGGAGGATATTAGAGACCTTGTGATCCTCCACCCTCCATTTGAGGATGCCCCAAACATACTCCATAGGGTTTAGTTCTGGAGACATGCTTGTCCAGTCCAGCATCTTTGCCTTCAGGTTTTTTGGCAAGGCAGTGGTCATCTTGGAGGTGTGTTTAAGGTTATCATTATCATGTTAGGAAATTGCCCTGTGGTCCATTTTCCAAAGGGAGGGGATCATGCTTTGCTTCAGTATGTCACAGTACATATTGGCATTTATGGTCCCCTCAATGAACTGTAGCTCCTCCCAGCTGGCAGCACTCATGCAGCCCCAAACTATGACACTTCCACCACTATTCTTGACTTTAGACAATACACTCTTGTCTTGGTGCTTCTCACCTGGTTGCTGCCACGTACGCTTGACACCATCTAAACCAAATAAGTTTATCTTGGACTCATCAGATCACACAACTTGGTTCCAGTAATCCATGTCCTTAGTCTGCTTGTCTGCAACTAGCTTTTTTCGAACTTTCTTGTGCATCATTTTTAAAAGAGGTTTCCTTCTAGGAAGACAGCCTTGCAGACCAATTTGATGCAGTGTGTGGCATATGGTCTGAGCACTGACAAACTGACCCCTCACTCCTGTAACCTCTGCAGCAAGGCTGGCAGCACTCATACATCTATTTTGAAACGACAACCTCTGAATATAAAGTTGAGCACATGCACTGAATTTTTTTGTTTGACCATGGCGATTCTTGTTCTTAGTGGAGCATGTTTTGTTAATTTTCTATATGGTCTTGGTCTTGGCCACCGTGTTTCAGCTCAGGTTCATGATGTTGGCAATATACTAATAGTCTAGGTCATCTTTATGTGGAGCAACAATTCTTTTTTACAGATTCCCAGGGAAGTCTTTGTCATGAGGAGCCATGTTGAACGTCCAGTGACCAGTATGATACAGGTTGAGAGAGATAACACTTGCTCCCCATTCACACCTAAGACCTTCTAACACTAATGCCTCACATGATACTTGGGGTAGAAAAATGGCTAATTGAATTTCAAGAAATAGGGGGCACAGAATAAATATAAATAAATTTTATTAACACAAAAGTTTATCCATACACAAAGATAACACACAAGGAAGTGATTGATTAAAAGCAATAAAAAAGCCAAATAGACTGTCACCAAACACCCCATGTCTGAACCCATAATGGGGTACTAGCACAGAGATCCTTATTCACAATACAAAGACTGCAACAAAACTAATAAATTGCAAAACACAGCTAAAGATGTAAGAGCCGTGCACAATGGATCCCTTAAATAAAAGCTATATGGTGCTAATGAACTAACATTGCCATGT
Organism: Anomaloglossus baeobatrachus; assembly: GCF_048569485.1. Taxonomy (NCBI): domain Eukaryota; kingdom Metazoa; phylum Chordata; class Amphibia; order Anura; family Aromobatidae; genus Anomaloglossus; species Anomaloglossus baeobatrachus. Next base: position 553,910,773 of record NC_134355.1, read on the forward strand.
CTGGCACCACCATCTAAACCCCAAATTGTCAATTCCTAAGCCCAGCTAAATGGTAGCAAAAAGGACCCTATAATAAGGGAACTAGCAAAGGCAGTACACACTGGATACATACAGTTAGGTCCAGAAATATTTGGACAGTGACACAAGTTTTGTTATTTTAGCTGTTTACAAAAACATGTTCAGAAATACAATTATATATATAATATGGGCTGAAAGTGCACACTCCCAGCTGCAATATGAGAGTTTTCACATCCAAATCGGAGAAAGGGTTTAGGAATCATAGCTCTGTAATGCATAGCCTCCTCTTTTTAAAGGGACCAAAAGTAATTGGACAAGGGACTCTAAGGGCTGCAATTAACTCTGAAGGTGTCTCCCTCGTTAACCTGTAATCAATGAAATAGTTAAAAGGTCTGGGGTTGATTACAGGTGTGTGGTTTTGCATTTGGAAGCTGTTGCTGTGACCAGACAACATGCGGTCTAAGGAACTCTCAATTGAGGTGAAGCAGAACATCCTGAGGCTGAAAAAAAAAGAAAAAATCCATCAGAGAGATAGCAGACATGCTTGGAGTAGCAAAATCAACAGTCGGGTACATTCTGAGAAAAAAGGAATTGACTGGTGAGCTTGGGAACTCAAAAAGGCCTGGGCGTCCACGGATGACAACAGTGGTGGATGATCGCCGCATACTTTCTTTGGTGAAGAAGAACCCGTTCACAACATCAACTGAAGTCCAGAACACTCTCAGTGAAGTAGGTGTATCTGTCTCTAAGTCAACAGTAAAGAGAAGACTCCATGAAAGTAAATACAAAGGGTTCACATCTAGATGCAAACCATTCATCAATTCCAAAAATAGACAGGCCAGAGTTAAATTTGCTGAAAAACACCTCATGAAGCCAGCTCAGTTCTGGAAAAGTATTCTATGGACAGATGAGACAAAGATCAACCTGTACCAGAATGTTGGGAAGAAAAAAGTTTGGAGAAGAAAGGGAACGGCACATGATCCAAGGCACACCGCATCCTCTGTAAAACATGGTGGAGGCAACGTGATGGCATGGGCATGCATGGCTTTCAATGGCACTGGGTCACTTGTGTTTATTGATGACATAACAGCAGACAAGAGTAGCCGGATGAATTCTGAAGTGTACCGGGATATACTTTCAGCCCAGATTCAGCCAAATGCCGCAAAGTTGATCGGACGGCGCTTCATAGTACAGATGGACAATGTCCCCAAGCATACAGCCAAAGCTACCCAGGAGTTCATGAGTGCAAAAAAGTGGAACATTCTGCAATGGCCAAGTCAATCACCAGATCTTAACCCAATTGAGCATGCATTTCACTTGCTCAAATCCAGACTTAAGACGGAAAGACCCACAAACAAGCAAGACCTGAAGGCTGCAGCTGTAAAGGCCTGGCAAAGTATTAAGAAGGAGGAAACCCAGCGTTTGGTGATGTCCATGGGTTCCAGACTTAAGGCAGTGATTGCCTCCAAAGGATTCGCAACAAAATATTGAAAATAAAAATATTTTGTTTGGGTTTGGTTTATTTGTCCAATTACTTTTGACCTTCTAAAATGTGGAGTGTTTGTAAAGAAATGTGTACAATTCCTACAATTTCAATCAGATATTTTTGTTCAAACCTTCAAATTAAACGTTACAATCTGCACTTGAATTCTGTTGTAGAGGTTTCATTTCAAATTCAATGTGGTGGCATGCAGAGCCCAACTCGCGAAAATTGTGTCACTGTCCAAATATTACTGGACCTAACTGTATGAACCACATCAAAATCAGAGCTATCCAAAGGAATATATAAATGTGCTACCCAAGATCATATAATACAACCTGCTGGGAAACAAAAAAAGGGCTAGACGGTGAGGGAACCAAGGATCAATGCGTACATGGAGTGTGTTACGGGGGGCTGTCTGATAATAAAACCTAAAGGAATGTCAGACAGTCAGGGTCCACCGTGCAAAGACTCTGCTGCAGACTATGGCAGAGGATAAGGGGTATATAAGTGTGCCACTGTAAAAAATAATAGCACAAGTGCAGAGTGCAATACCTCTGTTAAACTCACAGAGGAATATAATTAGAAAATAAAGCAATTCCTCCCTTACTTGGAGGGTGTGTGGAATGGTCTCTGTTAAAAATCACAGAGACAAAAGCAGTGAGTGGGAAATGGCACCTACCTAGGTCCGTTCCTCTAGTGGTGCCAGGAGACGGACAGCAGCGTAAGCCGCACAAAGCTCCTACCTACGTTCGCTCCACTAGTGTGCGAGGACACGAACCACTAGATATGGCACCTGCCTAGGTCCGCTCTTCTGAAGGTGCAAAAGAGACGGACAGCAGCGTAAGCCGCACAAAGCTCCTACCTGCGTTCGTTCCACTAGTGTGCGAGGACACGAACCACTAGATATGGCACCTGCCTAGGTCCGCTCTTCTAGTGGTGCAAAAGAGACGGACAGCAGCATAAGCCGCACAAAGCTCCTACCTCTGTTCGCTCCCCTAGTGTGCGAGGATACGAACAACTGCCAGACGCAGTATAAGGAACGTTACCCTAGCGGCAACGTCCACCTACGAGTAGAATCACAAGGCCCAGCCGGACCATGTGCCTCAGGCACCTGCCTATGTCCGCTCCACTAAGAGGTAAGGATACGGACTGCAGCCGAAGCTGTAAGGTATAAGAACGCTACCCTGCCGGTAGCGCTCACCTAACATAGACAGAGAGATGCCTAGAGGGACGTGCACAGGGCGTCTACCCTCATGCATGAACCAAGAGGACTGAGCATCGGGCGGCGTGCGTCAGGGTCTTATATAGACTCTGTGCCTCATCCAAGATGGAGGACACCAGAGCCAATCCGCTGCCAGAATGACAGCAATGACGTCACGCTGGCCTATCACCGAGCAAAGCGTCACAAGCACATGACCAGTGACCAATCGGCATAGAAGGTGTCAGAGACATGTGACCACGTGTCACAAACACATGACCAGTGGCCAATCAGCTTAGAAGGTGTCAGAGACATGTGACCTCGTGTCAGCGATGATGTCACCCGCACATGTGCAGTTGTCGCGGGCGGGATGGAGGGTGTCAGCACACCGCGCTCACCCCTTCTGCTCGGGTCCGGCAGCTGCTCCTGGTGGCTCGAGCCGTAGGCCGGATCCCGGGGTCTCTCGAGCGACACTCCTCGCCCGTGAGTGAAAGGGGGGGTGTTTGTTGGGTGTGGGGATTGTTATAGTTCGTGACGCCACCCACGGTTGTGGTGATTGCACCACCGCTGCTCAGTGTGGGGGTCCCGGGGATGGTGATGCGGAGCAGCCAGGTGTTGTGTTGCCCTCCGTGGGTAGGGGTTGGTGATCCCGGGGCCCAGTGAAGAGATGTAAAGTGTAGGGCCTGGAGGGCGCAGGGACGCGGGGGCAGCGCTGTGCCTTGCGGCACTGTGGTACTCACTCAGCCTGAGACTTGGACACAGTTTGTACGGTAAACCAAACGGCTGGTAGGACGGTCCCACAGACGGCTGCACCTGCACTCCCGGTAGGTGACGGTGATGTCTCTCTTCCTTGCACCTGTGTTGACTGATGGTAGCGGTGGATTCCCTCCGGTTACCCGCTCCTCGACTGCAATCTGGGCCGGAGGAGCTCTACACTTTGCCCGCAGGCGCTGGCCCTGGGGAAACTGGTGCCCTGGCGGTGGCGGTGTCTCCCCTGTAATGGTCGGGCTGTTGCCGTCAATCGGGACTTGGTTGCTGGGGGATCTACGTCCCCTTCACTGACGGATTCGGCAAATTTGGCGACTCCTAGCCTTGCCGGGGTCCGAGAGGTCCCTGCCCTGGTGCTGACTGTCCTTCGGAACACTGCTCCAGACCACCGGGCACACAGCCAACGGGGTCCTTCCAGGAACTTCCAAACGGTCCCCCTCCGAACAGTCACCGCCGTCGCTGACCTTGCTGTTCTAGCCCTACACAAAGCTGGGCTCTCAGGCGTTGCACACTCTCTGCTCTGTCACCACTTCTTGCTTTCCTCCTTTACTCCTTTTCTTTCCTCCACTTTCACTTCTTGGTTGTTTACTCTAGCCCTTCACTGGACTTCACTCTTCCCCTGCCCGGGGCTATCTGCCTGGTTTTCCCGCCTCCAGAGTTGTGAGCTCCTCGGTGGGCGGAGCCAACCGCCTGGCCCACCCCCTGGTGTGCATCAACAGACTCCTGGAGGAAGGCAACAAGGATTTCTGGTTAGCAGATGTGCCTACCTGGAGTGTGGGGTGTGGTGGTGTTGTGACCTGTGTCCCCTGGCTTGCCCAGGGCGACACATTCCCCCTTAGCAAAATGCAGACCGTCCGCGGGCTGCCGTCCTACACCGGTTTTATTTTTCTGTAAAAAGGGGATAACAGGGTTAAACAAACAATAAATGACATTTTTTAATAACCTCTTCCCAAGACGGGAGGCACATTTACTTTTAACGTTGCAACGGTATACGGTTACGGTTTCCGCTCTCTCCCACCCAAGTAACCTGGCCCTGATGCTGCCCCTAAAACCCAGGCAGCACCCCTTGACCCACAGTCCAGCACACGGTACCCGAGCGGGATCTGTCCTTCCCTCCAGAGGGTAGCCACCGGTTCCTTTGGTAGCTGGGCCCTGGCCTGCTCTGCTCAGGGCCCTCCCTCCAACCTGCCTCTCCGGAGGCGGCATTGCGGAAACGGTAACGGTACCCAACATATTTACAAGCCACTAACGTTTGTGGTTGCCCTGCAGAGTTCACGGGCTTGTCCATGGATAGTTCCCATGCATAAACTTTTAACGGTCCCCACGGGGACAACGGTGCCGGCTCCAGCCGGTTGCAAATCAACAAACAAATCAGGTTACTTCTTCGGTGTAATCATTTTCATTATTGGCAAAACTTTCAAACTTTTAAACTTTTTCAAACTGACAACAAACTTTTGGTGGTCCCCACGGGGACGGTGCTGCGGGCATCCATTGCCCTACTCCGGTCCTCCTGCTGCTTCATCCGAGGGAGGGGGTGCAGAGCTCACCTTGCTCTCCGGGCTGCCCCTAAGCTTCACATCCAGGGCAAACCACCCCCTCTCTCCGCAGTGCCGAGTATACCGCACCATATCTCCCGGTATTAGATTGCGGCCAGGATGCTCCTCGGGCAGATGGGCATTCACGTCCCGCCGGGCCACAAACACCTCGGCCTCCAGGCCCGGTTCGTATATGAATCCGTAGCCCCGGCGGACATCAAAGCGCCGCACCTGCCCCTCGTAGAACGGGCCCCGGACACGGAAGGTCGCTTGCCGCAGGTTCTCCTTTTCCCGAATGGCTCGGGCCACCAGCTCGGCTTTCCTTCGCTCCCTCTCCGCGATCTCCAGGCCCAGCTTTGTCGGCTCCCTGTCCCAGTATGGCGCTGCTGCCAGCTCCGGCGCACGGGTTGAGCCCCGCGGGACATCCAGCACGTTACCCACTGTCAGGAAGGTGGGTAGCGTATCCCGCGGTGTCATGGCCTTGGGCGCTGCCTTGCAGCAGCAACCCGGCGCCACCTCAGCCGAGGTGTGGGGGATGGGCACAGGGGCTTTCCGCAACTGGACCTTCTGCTCGGAGCGGGTCATCGGCTCCGGCTCGGGGAACTGCTCAGGGACTGTCTCTGGCACAATCTTCGGGGCCTTCCAAGGCAATGCCTCCGGTTTGCTACGGGCTCCGGCTACAGGTCGGTCCGCTGGGGCGGACGGGCTGGGTATCGCTACCGGTTGCGGTGGCAGCGGGCCTAGTGGCGGGGTCACAGCCTCCGAGACGGGTGGCGAGGGAGGCAACGGGGGGAGAGGGCTTGGACCGGGTCCCTCAGCCGCAGCGACCGGTCCCTCCGGGACATAGGGGCGTGGGTCACTCACCCTCCCTTCCTCCGCTTCCTCCTCGCGTCTCCGCACGGTGGCTATAACGTCCGCCATGTCGGTCTCCCACTCCTCCAAGAGGAGCTGCATCTTGACCTGCAGCCTTAGATGGAGCTGCGCGGTCCGGATTTCCACCCACGCTGCGGTTCCCGGTGCGGGGGCCACGGTGTTTCGGGACGGCATCCACATGGTGTCTTTGCTGTTTGCTTCCAGGAACGGTTTTCTGGCAAGGTCCTGGCGTCCCTGCTTTTATAGCGGCGACTACATGCCGCCAGCCGCCATCGCGTCCCCCTTAGCTCTTTCCGGCCCCTCCTCTCTCGGGGCGGGGTTTTGGCCTTCGCGCCTCTACTGCTCGAGAAGACGCTCGAGCGGGAACTTTTCGCGCCAAAGATGGCGGCTTCTGAAATTTTTCTGCCGGATACCTCCGGCGGTAACAAGGCGCACCTCTACCAGACGGCAGAGCGGTAAGATCCTGTTCGTGACGCCAAGTTGTCGCGGGCGGGGAGGAGGGTGTCAGCACACCGCGCTCACCCCTTCTGCTCGGGTCCGGCAGCTGCTCCTGGTGGCTCGAGCCGTAGGCCGGATCTCGGGGTCTCTCGAGCGACACTCCTCGCCCGTGAGTGAAAGGGGGGGTGTTTGTTGGGTGTGGGGATTGTTATAGTTCGTGACGCCACCCACGGTTGTGGTGATTGCACCACCGCTGCTCAGTGTGGGGGTCCCGGGGATGGTGATGCGGAGCAGCCAGGTGTTGTGTTGCCCCTCCGTGGGTAGGGGTTGGTGATCCCGGGGCCCAGTGAAGAGATGTAAAGTGTAGGGCCTGGAGGGCGCAGGGACGCGGGGGCAGCGCTGTGCCTTGCGGCACTGTGGTACTCACTCAGCCTGAGACTTGGACACAGTTTGTACGGTAAACCAAACGGCTGGTAGGACGGTCCCACAGACGGCTGCACCTGCACTCCCGGTAGGTGACGGTGATGTCTCTCTTCCTTGCACCTGTGTTGACTGATGGTAGCGGTGGATTCCCTCCGGTTACCCGCTCCCCGACTGCAATCTGGGCCGGAGGAGCTCTACACTTTGCCCGCAGGCGCTGGCCCTGGGGAAACTGGTGCCCTGGCGGTGGCGGTGTCTCCCCTGTAATGGTCGGGCTGTTGCCATCAATCGGGACTTGGTTGCTGGGGGATCTACGTCCCCTTCACTGACGGATTCGGCAAATTTGGCGACTCCTAGCCTTGCCGGGGTCCGAGAGGCCCCTGCTCTGGTGCTGACTGTCCTTCGGAACACTGCTCCAGACCACCGGGCACACAGCCAACGGGGTCCTTCCAGGAACTTCCAAACGGTCCCCCTCCGAACAGTCACCGCCGTCGCTGACCTTGCTGTTCTAGCCCTACACAAAGCTGGGCTCTCAGGCGTTGCACACTCTCTGCTCTGTCACCACTTCTTGCTTTCCTCCTTTACTCCTTTTCTTTCCTCCACTTTCACTTCTTGGTTGTTTACTCTAGCCCTTCACTGGACTTCACTCTTCCCCTGCCCGGGGCTATCTGCCTGGTTTTCCCGCCTCCAGAGTTGTGAGCTCCTCGGTGGGCGGAGCCAACCGCCTGGCCCACCCCCTGGTGTGCATCAACAGACTCCTGGAGGAAGGCAACAAGGATTTCTGGTTAGCAGATGTGCCTACCTGGAGTGTGGGGTGTGACCTGTGTCCCCTGGCTTGCCCAGGGCGACACATTGGTTCCAAGATAGGACTTAGTCTCCAGCGCTTGCACATGTGCAGTAGCAAAAAATCCGGACATAGTCTCCAGAGCCACAGCAACCGTAACAGAGTGTTGCCCCACGCATATCGCCACTGGATGCGGCTTCCTCAAGGGCTGAAAGAAGAATAAAGTATAACAAGGAATCAAAGTGCCATATATTCAGTGTTGTCCCATGAATATGATAAAATATTTGTAAAAATCTGAGGGGTGTATACACTTTTGTGATATTCTGTAGAAAAGATCTCACTATGCTTTTTATTATGAAAATCTGTTTTTCCTAGTTAAAATCTGAATAAAAAAGAAATTTAATTAGCATAAAGGGTTACAATTAAAAACAATTAAAAAGGGAAAGATTACGATAATAGGAAAAACAAATATGTTCATGGAAACCACAAGTTTAGAGGTCTGGCTTTCCCCTCAAAGGGTGCATTATTTAGCTAAAACTTCTGACACACAGCCATGGGCTTTTGCCCATGGCCAAACCAAACATAATGCATATTAAAAAGAGTCCATTTTGTATAAACAATTTCTGAGATTCCAAGGAACATTTTATGCCCAAAATTTCCAAATTCTGTTCCTTTGTTAAGCATTTGTCCTTTTTATAACTAAAAGTCTGTGTCTTTTAAAAGATTCTACATAGTTGAACCAAGAAATGTGTGTTCACTCAAGGCCAAGTCTCCCGGCCACTAGTAGTACATCTTATATTTATTTTGGTCTGGGGTCTTGAGAGACCGCAGGGCATAATAAAGGACATTAAATTTGTTGACAATAACTTCTCTACTAATTTAATATTCTGATAAAAATCCATGTGAACAGACAAATTAGAATTTTGCCTCAGCTCATCTCTAATTATAACAGTTAAATTTACTATTTTATTTCTTTCTCAGCACCTAGATATGGTGTAGTTACTAGCTATCTATGCAGTCTACCTGACAAAATATGAGATAGTCCATAAAAATCTATTTATGCTTCTTATGAATGCGTGCAGGTCCATAAAAATCTATGTAAGCCTTCTGTCTATCAAGTGGGGTACATGATCGCAGCCTTGTTATCAGGGTGTTTTCTTGTCGGCTTCAGACGCGCTCTGCGCATGATCAGATGACTCGGTTCCGACTATGTGCAGAGCGCGTCTGAAACCGAGAAGCAAGCAGCCGGATAACAAAGCTGTGGGAATGGCAAGCGCGCACGCGCGGGATATCAAGGAGTTGATGGTGACATCACTCATGTAAATCCAGGTTTAACGTCCACAGGGGCGGGAAACTATAGGAAGCATGCAAACGCCCATGGGGTGATGGGACGCCCAGGGGTCTAGACCTTCTGATCATTTACATAGCGAACATGTAAGTAATAAAATGTTGTTTTATACATTCACATTACATAATATTACCACACAGGGATGGGTATGAAGGGGTTTCAAGGCCACACATCACCCTACTTGTAGGTCAGAATGCATATGGGATCTGACAGGTTCCCTTTAAGTTTGGACTAATGAAACAGTTTGTGAAAGTTGTACCAAAAGAAGGAGAGACTTTTAAGTTTCTGTATACCAAGAACGTCAAAAGTAAAACTGAAGGAAGGAATTTTTGTGGGTCCGGATAGGCGGCAACTCATGACGGATGGCATGTTCAAAACAAAAATGAAAGCTGCTGAGAAAAGGGCTTGGGATTATTTTAAAGAAGTCATGAGAAAATTTCTAGAAAACAACTAAGATCCAAAATGTAAGTCCATTGTGGAGAACATGCTGAAGCGTTTCGAAGCCTTGGGTTGTCTGATGAATTTGAAGTCACATTTTATACATTTCCATTTGGACTAATTTTCTGGAAACCTTGGTGTTGTTATTGAAGAGCAAGGATAGGCTAAAACAAATTGAGGGAAACAAAAAGCTCAGATAGTGCCTTACCCGAGTAGAGTAGTGGATACAAAGGGATCAGGAAGGCTCACCTGTAGTAGTTATGAAAGTCACAACCACTGCATTAACGTGTACCAACGGCTGCTGCAAACTACCCGGTGGAAGATGATAGGTGCAGATGATGGAAAGTTTTAAAAGCCGCACTGCCGATAAAGAAAATCCAAGACCAAATGGATAGGAATCATGATCTTTATTCGTCTACGTATTTAAAAAATTATTCTCCTTCTTCAGGACTAAAAATGAAATTCATGTGATGTGATTTTTGGTTCTAAAGAAGGAGAATACTCTCTGAAACACATAGATGAATAAATATCATGATTCCTATCCATTTGGTGTTGGATTTTCTTCAACGGCACCGTTTAACCTTTTCCTTGTTCTGCACTTACCACTGAAGAGCAAGGCGAAAGATTTCATCAATATATCAAGGAGATGGAATGATGATACCAAGGCAGATGGAACGTGAGAAAGATGGGGGACGACTGCTGGATGCTTCACAGAGAAGACCCACAGGCCTACTATAAGAGAAAAGGTGCCAAGAGAAACTTTGAAGGGAAAAGGTGTAAGAATTAATTTACTATGAAGCTGCAGAATGAATGTTCAATCCATTTTTACATATAATATTGTGTACATTTTTGGCTACAATAAAGATGTTTCTTGTTCATCTCCCTTGTATGTAATTTCACGCATGTTTTATGCAAAATCCATATGTGATGTTTAAAAATAGAAGTATTTTTGTAAATTAGGACATATGAAAGCATAAGAAATAGTCATTGGATTGGAAACAATTTTCATAAATCTAAATTTTGCATACCTGTGTCATGGGTTCAAATAATAAGAAAGCTATACTTCCAATGTAAACACTTGTAGTGATATACTGTATGACCGTGAACGGAAATTACAGGTCACAACAGCGACATCTTTCCACCACTGCCATCTCTGCTGCCTTCAATGTAAATATAGACTAATGGGGGTCCAGGAACTGTCCGAAATAGAGATCTAAGAAATGCAAAGAAAACAGCATTTTTTTTTCTTGTACAAACCCATAATTAATTGATTAAAAAAAACAAAGCTAACTTTATATACAGTAAGAAAGCTCAAGCTTCAAATAATTAAAAAACTCAAAGTCTTCATTTTACAATTGGAGATTGATAATAAACTTAGCGGAATAAAAAAACAATTGTGCAGTTACCTATTTGCCTTAGTGTCTCTGATCATTTGAATGGTAGAATTTGATTGGCCATTTGGGGCAATTTTTCACTTTGGGCTATTAAATAAATCTTTAATGTTCTAAAATCCAAGATTATTTAATTATTTGTGTTTGAAGCAAATTTTGTGCTTCATGTTTTATGTTATATTGAGAGCAACTAATGTGATCTTTGCTTCGGGTCACAAATATCTTACATAAGCCATTGATTTCTGCAGTAATAACTATCACGTCTATGACCAACACTGAATCCAGATTACAGTCATTGTGCTATTTTGGGTGCTTGATTATTGCCTTTTTCCAGCTGTTTTCAGCCTCTGACATGCTGTTTGTAATTTTATTTTTCCATTTCAATTACACGTTATAAAGAGAAGAAAAAGGATTGACACAATACAATTGAACAAGTATATACGGTGTATATATATTTTAAGAATAACACTACGCAAGTGCCTTTTATGCCATAGACTAATGTTTTGTTGGTCCATTTATCTGTGCTCAGCAATACATAACTAGACTGGAACATGATGTTGTAGGTTCAGGCTCATGGAAGTAATATTTTTATAGGTTCATTCCTAAAAAAAAAAATCTACCCAGATTAGACCATATATTCGTATGTAGTTCTACATAAATACATCTTGACTTTGACTTAGACAGATATAATATCAATAATCTGTTTGTCTACTTTGTGAAGAAAGTGCACGCTTATGGAAAAGTCAGGAACCACCCAATAGCCCTACCTAAATAATATCAAAATGGAAGAACAGAGCCTGAATGTGTCACACTAAAAATATATACATTAATAACATTCCCAAGTGTTATAATTCTTGTAAAATAATTTACCTTTCGCTCATTTACATCTCCCCACCTCAAAAGGGACACTCTACCTTTGCAATAAAGCCTTGTAATACATATATGAATTAGGTTCACTCCTACCCATCACAAATATTCAAAAAAGCAACTTTATTACCATGCGTTTGTGGCCTCGATTTCTGTTCCCTTGCCTGTGAAGAAATGAGCTGGCCCCAGGCCGCTCGAGCACCGTTCTCCTTCACCAAGGGGACTCTATGTGCAAAAATGGCTTCCAGCAGGGCGCATGACACTTACTTGCTGCTTCAGGCCAGTGCTCATCACCCTTGCTGCCAGTTGTTGATCCCGTCAGGTAGTAAGACACACAACACCAGAGTTCACTTCGCAACCAGTTTTTGTTTACTTTTATTCTTCACATCTTCACACCATTAGGGCAGACATGGCCTTTCTCTCTCTCTCTCTGTGGCGTACTACTCTTCGTTTTGTTCTATTTTGTACTTAGTCCTCAATAGTCTGGGATCTGCACCTCCTTCCCCCTAATACCACACACTTTCATCCGCTTCTGGGTCGGGCAACTCTCTAAGCCTGCTGGGGTGAACCATGGGCTCCAGATCTCCAAAGGTTACATCAGGGTTCCGTGACTGGCCCTCACACCATGGCCACCTCTTCTCACTTTGGACCCACTTCTCGACTGACTTCCTTTGGAGCACCCTCTCCCAACCATACACCCTGTCATCTGTCACTCCTACATTTTACTACTTTAAGCCTATCTTATTTAACATGTCTTCTAAACTTGCTCTGCCACTGGCTAACCCAACCGCCAGATGACAGCATTTGGTAACCTATACAGTACTAACTCTGCTACATCGGGACTCTATCATACTATAAAACACATACATTTATAATATTCAACAGTAAATGGTACATATACACTACCATTCAAATGTTTGGGGTCACCCAGACAATTTTGTCTTTTCCATGAAAAATCATACTTTTATTTATCAAATGAGTTGCATAATGAATAGAACATATAGTCCAGCCATTGATATGTTAAAAAAATAAAATATTTTTACTTGAAATAATAATTTTCTCTTTCAAACTTTGCTTTCGTTAAAGAATGCTCCCTTTGCAGCAATTCCAACTTTGTAAGCCTTTGGCATTCTAGCTGTTAATTTGCTAAGGTAATCTGGAGATATTTCACCTCATGCTTCCCGAAGCCCCTACCGCAAGTTGGATTGGCTTGATGGAAACGTTTTGCGGACCATACGGTCAAGCTGCTCCCACAACAGCTCAATTGGGTTGAGATCTGGTGACTGGGCTGGCCACTCCATTACAGATAGAATACCAGCTGCCTGCATCTTCCCTAAATAGTTCATGCATAATTTGGAGATGTGCTTTGTTTCATTGTAAATTGGTTCCAATCAAGCGCTGTCCACAGGGTATGGAATTGCATTGCAAAATGGAGTGATAGCCTTCCTTATTCAAAATCCCTTTTAGCTTGTACAAATCTCCCACTTTACCAGCACCAAAGCAACCCCAGACCATCACATTATCTCCACCATGCTTGACAGATGGTGTCAGGCACTCTTCCAGCATCTTTTCAGTAGTACAGAATCTCACAAATGTTCTTCTGTGTGATCCAGACACCTCAAACTTCAATTTGTCTGTCCATAAGGATTTTTTCCAATCTTCCTCTGTCCAATGTATGTGTTCTTTTGCCCATATTAATCTTTTCCTTTTATTAGCCAGTCTCAGATATGGCTTTTTCTTTGCCACTCTACCCTAAAGGCCAGCATCCCAGAGTCGCCTCTTCACTGTAGATGTTGACACTGGCATTGTGCGGGTACTATTTAATGAAACTGCCAGTGGAGGACCTGTGAGGCGTCGATTTCTCAAACTAGAGACTCTAATGTACTTGTCTTGTTGCTCAGTTGTGCAACGGGGCCTCCCACTTCTCTTTCTACTCTGGTTAGAGCCTGTTTGTGCTCTCCTCTGAAGGGAGTAGTACACACCATTGTAGGAAATCTTCAGTTTCTTGGCAATCTCTCGCATGGAATATCCTTCATTTCTAAAAACAAGAATAGATTGTTGAGTTTCACATGAAAGTTCTCTTTTTCTGGCCATTTTGAGAGTTTAATGGAACCAAGAAATGTAATGCTCCAGATTCTCAACTAGCTCAAAGGAAGGTCAGTTGTATAGCTTCTCTAATCAGCAAAACTGTTTTCAGCTGTGCTAACATACTTGCACAGGGGTTTTCAAGGGAATTCTAAACATCCAGTAGCTTTCTAACACAGTTAGCAAACACAATGTACCATTAGAACACTGGAGAGGGGGTTGTTGGAAATGGGCCTCTATACACCTATGTAGATATTGCATTAAACAGACATTTGCAGCTAGAATATTGATTTACCACAGTAAAATTGTATAGAGTGTATTTCTGTTTAATTTAATGTTACTTTCAAAAATAAGGAAATATCTAAGTGACCCCAAACTTTTGAACAGTAGTGTATAAGACATAGCACAGTTACATCATGAAGCCTTGGTATAAAATGGCTCAAATGGCCAATTGTCATATAAAGTTTATAGTTTTAGTTTATTCTTCTTAGTGCATTTATTTTAAATATGCACTACGGGCATGGGGGTACCACTGACTCCCAGGGTTCGACCTGTGCCCTGGAGCTTAGCAGGGCCCAAAAAAGTCTCTTTGGTCCATATGAAAAGACCAGGACATGTTAAGTCAGGGCACTGTTGAGTATTTTGTATTAGAATCCACAAGATTCAAGTTACGCTACTCGTTAGGGGTTTTTTTTATTACCATGAATATATTAATATATATTGTCCAATATTCCATATGGAACTAGGTTCCCCAATAAAGAGAATAAGACTCAGAGATTCTCTCTTATTTCTGATAGCTAGGTTCTGTCATCCCGGCTCTTTTCATTTGAGCCAAATGTCTTAATTGAAACTCTCTCCCATAATTGGCTTCAAAGAAAACTCCATCTTATTTCTGCAGGCTTAGAATGAATACAGGGGGAGAACGGTGGGGGGGATAATTTCATCATTTCAAGACCCGTTTAGAAAAGAAGACAAAAAAGCTCCTTGGATTCACCCGGAAAATTCTTCAGCTGCTTTGTATTGAGTGGATATTGTCTGTGCTGCTTGGAGAATGAGCCTTTGTGATACAAATTCTACAGGGTTGTAATCTGAGGATTGTCTACCAAACTGATCAAATCTGCACCTACTAATACGGGAGGGGGATCAAAGCTTTTTATGTGCACTCATTGAGGGGGACAGGATAAAAAGACACATAATTGTTAAGTGGGAGCAGAACTTCATTGTAATCACATTGCCGGTATCATATACACAACTATTCACTGTATGCGGCCACACAACATATGACACTGAGAAATGTTTTTAAGAACTATCTTTTTGGGTTTTATTCAAACAACCCTTTCTATTAGCTCCTCAGTTCACTAATTGGGTATTTTAAGATGTATTCTAAACCAGATAACTCCAGGGGCTTATCCATCTACTGACAACTTGTTTTCATTTTTTTTTTATGTGTTCACTTTAGCTCAGATTATCCCCCTACAAGCTAAAGAAAAAAGCTACATCCTATGTATGAAACAGTGGACACATGCATACTAGAGATGAGTTGCAGGGCTCTGGTGCAATGGCTGAGTCAGTAGTCCATGGCCTCTAGATGGGAACCAGGCAAACCAACTCTTGCCTGCCAGAATCCTCATGCCTCCTCCAATTAGATAAGTAATAAGAAAATGGTCGGCACTCGGATTGTAGTAATGGTGGTGCCAGTGAAAATTGGGTCAAAGGACCCTAAAGTCAAATATAAAACAAATTCACTGCGCTCAATTTTTTGTGATGCAAAAGTGAAAATGTATTTAAAGAACTGCGACTATGAAATCCTCCGATGTTTCGACCCACCTGGGTCTTAGTCGAGAGTCGCTGTACAGTAGGTGCCTGGAGGATGAAAGATGAGGTGCATTGAAGCACTAATGTATAGGAGAAGGTGCCTTGAGGATAGGGTTTGCAGGCGCAGCAGCGCTGTTGGTATTGGTATGCTATATGTTAACATACCAATAGCAACAGCGCTGCTGCGCTTGCAAACCCTATCCTCAAAGCACCTTCTCCTATACATTAGTGCTTCAATGCACCTCATCTTTCATCCTCCAGGCATCTACTATACAGCGACTCTCGACTAAGACCCATGCGGGTCGAAACATCGGAGGATTTCATAGTCGCAGTTCTTTAAATAAATTTTCACTTTTGCATCACAAAAAATTGAGTGCAGTAAATTCCTCCAATTAGATGTCCCAGCAGAATATCACAGCAGCCTTTCCATAATCTTTATTCAGCATCCAAACAGAGTCCGAAATGCGAACTCGACCACAGACCTCCTAGAGAAGTCCATGTTGGAGTTCGAACAGCGGATATTAGGTGTCTGGTAAAATTTACAGTTGAGGCTCGCTCATCCTTAGTTCCAAAATCCAAACTTCACTGTTGGTATTATTATTATTATTATTATTATTATTATTTATTATTATAGCGCCATTTATTCCATGGCGCTTTACAAGTGAAAGGGTATACGTACAACAATCATTAACAGTACATAACAGACTGGTACAGGAGGAGAGAGGACCCTGCCCGCGAGGGCTCACAGTCTACAGGGAATGGGTGATGGTACGATGGGTGAGGACAGAGCTGGTTGCGCAGTGGTCTACTGGACTGAGGGCTATTGCAGGTTGTAGGCTTGTTGGAAGAGATGGGTCTTGAGGTTCCTCTTGAAGCTTTCCACGGTAGGGGAGAGTCTGATGTGCTGAGGTAGAGCGTTCCAGAGTAGGGGGGATGCACGGGAGAAATCTTGTACGCGATTGTGGGAAGAGGATGGTATGGTGTTTTTGGGGTGCCATGCAGTGCCTTTTTTCCCTCCAAATATGGTGTGTATTATGACATCCAAATAGTTCAATGTTGATCTCATGTGATCAGGCTATATTCTTCCAGTATTTCACAGGCTTCTCTAAATGTTGTTGAGCAAACATTAAATGCACTTGAACATGCTTTCTGTTCAGCAATGGAGTCTTGCATGCTGTGCGTGCATACAGGCCCTGGAGGTGGAGTGCATTACTTCTTTGAAATTATTGTACCTGCTGATTCCACGTCTTTCTGTAGCTCTCCACAGGTGGATATTGGCTTTTGGACAACTCATTTGATAATTCTTTTCACTCCTGAGCTTGAAATCTTGCAGGGAGCTTCTGGTCATGGGCAGTTTATGGGGAAATAATGTTCTTTCCACTTCCAGATTATGGTCCCAACAGAGCTCACTGGAACCATCTATAATTTAGAAATTTTGTAAACAATGCCATCAGTATATTTTGCAACAATAAGGTTCCAAAAGTCTTGAGACAGTTCATCATGAGATGTTTCTTTTGTGGCACCTTGGTAATGAGATGCCTTTTTATTAGCCATCACCTGACCAGCTGATATTTTTGTCCCTAAATGTTAGGATTGTTTTCTACTTAGTGATAGATTTCAGCTGGTGTTATGACTTTTCATGGCTTTTTGCACCTCTCATTTTTCATCATGTGTCATTTCTCTCTATTACACATAATTTATGGACATCTGTGGTTTGATTTCTTTGCCCTGTGTGAATTGAATGGGTTGTTTACAGGCATCTGATGAGAAAGTCATGTCAATAGAACCTTTAGAAATATACTACCTGTAGTACCTAGCGTTGCCCGGGATAGTAACTGTCTCTGTTTCTTTCCCAGTCTCTGTTTGTCTCACTCTCTATCTCTTTGTCTGTCTCTATCCCTGTCTGTCTCTCTATCTCTTTCCCTGTCTGTCTCTTTCCCTGTCTGTCTGTCTCTCTATCTCTTTCACTGTCTGTCTCTGTCTCTCTTTCCCTGTCTGTCTCTTTGTCTGTCTATCTGTGTCTGTCTATTTCTTTCTCTGTCTGTCTCTTTGTCTGTCTCTGTCTACCTGTCTCTTTGTTTTGTCTGTGTTTGTCTCTTTGTCTTTGTCTATCTGTGTCTGTCTCTGCCTGTCTCTGTCTGTCTCTTTCCCTGTCTATTTGCCTGTCTGTGTTTGTCTGTCTGTCTCTTTCCCTGCCTGTGTCTGTCTGTCTCTTAGGCGGGCTTTACACGTTGCGACATCGCAGCCGATATATCGTCGGGGTCACGTCGCTAGTGATGCACATCCGGCGCCGGTAGCGACATCTCAGTGTGTAAATCCTACCTGCGATGATGAACGAGCGCAAAAGTGACAAAAATCGCTGATCTGTGTCACGTCGTTCATTTCCATAATGTCGCTCCTGCTGCTGATACGATGTTGTTTGTCGTTCCTGCAGCACCACACATCGCTTTGTGTGAAACCGCAGGAACGACAAACATCTCCTTACCTGTGTCCAGTGGCAATGCGGAAGGAAGGAGGTGGGCGGGATGTTATGTCCCGCTCATCTCCGCCCCTCCGCTTCTATTGGCCAGCCGCTTAGTGACGTCGCGGTGACGTCGCGGTGATGTCGCAGTGATGCCGAACGCACCTTTCCCTTGAAGGAGGGACTGTTCGGCGGTCACAGCGCATGTACGACGGGGGCGGGTGCTATCGCGCTCGATATCGATAGCTATTGCTAGCGATGCCGCAGCGTGTAAAGTACCCCTTACCCTGTCTCTCTGTTTGTCTCTGGCACTCTCATTGTTACACGCCAACATTCCATTCAAAGGCATGGCTGTGCATTCTTCTGTAGTTCTGGCTGCATTGTGGCTCCCAGCTCCTTTGACTTTAATGTAGGCAGGTTTTATGGTGAATAACTGTAAAGCACGGGGATTAAAATTTCCCCTCAATTCATAGTCTATGACGTTCCCTGAGTGAAATGGAGTGTCGTGCCAAATTTTGTGATTGTACATGCGACGGTGCGAATTCTTTTAGTGGACATACACACACACATATACATACATACACTTAGCTTTATATATTAGATTTAATTAGAAAATCGGTGACATGTTCAATACTTATTTCACCTGCAGTTGGTATATACCAAGGTCCTACGGATACTGCTACAGAGGGATATGATGCATTTAATTTTCTTGCTTCTTCTATATTTAAATTCGTTGTAGGGAACTTTAAAAAATGTCTTTGTACATGCTGTAAAAGTGATGTTTTCTGTCACTGTAATACAAAGCTTTTTGCGGAGAGAAGGATAACAGACTGAGAGTAGATGTATTGGAAATACATAAGAGTGTTTGATTAATGGAGTACGTCAGTGGTGGAACGCTCTTGTGTTACATCTTGAAGTGGCCTCAACTAGTTGTACCATGATTAAGTGCAGTGCACACTTGATGGTGAATCCTGGAGAGATTAGAGGACCCTTTATTTAATCTTAAAAGAACTATCATCATGATTTTCTGCTGAAACTGTCACTAGTCACAACTAACTTTATTAAGCTTTATGAATTTCAAGTACATTTTAAAAAAGATTGGTAAGAACATATCCATTTTAGATGATAGAAGAAAATAAGAATAAAATCTGAATATTAACTGTGAAAAGGAATCCTCTGTAATCAAGAACATGTGTGCTAAGGAACCTGTAGCTGATGGCAGTATATTTCCCCCGTATGGCCACTGCAGTAGATCTGTCCAAGCAGGTTAAGGCTAGCGTATATTCGCTCATTCGAGATAGTAGGCCCTATTAGGAAAATGACACTCGATTGAAACTTTGCTACATTTTAGGCTATGTGCGCACTAGACCGTTTTTCCCGCGGATTTACCCGCGGATTTGCCCCGGAAATTTCTTGAGAAATGTCTGCAATCTTTGTGCAGACATTTCCCATGAAATTCAATGAGAAAAAAAAATAGCTGTGCGCACTGTGCGGATTTTTCTCAAGAAAATTTCTTGAGAAAATTTTCTCGAGAAACTTTCTTGAGAAAATGTGCATGTCCATTAATTTCCGCAGGTACCGGGGGTATTCCGGGGGTATTCCGCAGGTAGCAATGATGTGCGGTATACCACCGGAATAGCCGCGATTTACCTGCGGTAATGCCCATCGCTGCCTGCGGTTTTGCAGGAAGCGATGTCATTATGCCAGGAAGAGGAGCAGAGGAAACACACGTCGCACTCCCTGGACGCCGCACAGAAGCACTTCCGTGCGACCTCCAGGTGTCTGTGCAGTGTGTGTCCTGCTCCGGCCTCGCGGCTGCCTGCACTGCAGGGTGTCAGTGTCTGCCCGCAGTGTCAGCAGCCTGTCACGCGGCAGCGCAGGCAGACACTGACATCCTGCAGTGCTGGGAGCCGCGGGGATGACGATCGCTGCTGTCAGGAGGTGAGATCATTACCTGCTGTGACGATCTCCTGCCTCCTGACGTCAGCGCTGTCACTGCTGTCTATGCCCGTCTCGCGAGCGGCCCGAGACTGTCACTAGCGGTGACGTCACGGGCTCTCGCGATAAGTCAGTGACAGCGCTGACGTCAGCAGTACAGGAGATGATCACAGAAGGTAATGATCTCATCTATGCTCCTGATGGCAGCGCTCGTCATCCCCTGCAGTGACCTGAGCTGACCTATTGATGTTAGCTCAGGTCACTGCATTGCTCTCCCAGCCAATGGGGAACATTCTGTTTTTCATTGACTGGGACAGCGACTATGGTATGGATCGCCGTGCCCCCCCCCCCCCCCTTATTGGATTACGCCGGACGTGGAATTGATTGTGCTCTTTTCAATAAATTGGTTAAAGAGGGAATGTTTTGGGGAGTGTTTTTTCAAATAAAACTTTTTTTGTTGTCTATTTTTTAATTATTACTGACTGGGTTGGTGATGTCGGGTATCTGATAGACGCCTGACCTCACCAACCCCAGGGCTTGATGCCAGGTGACATTACACATCTGGCATCAACCCCATATATTACCCCGTTTGCCAACGCACCAGGGCGCGGGATGAGCTGGGGCAAAGCGCCAGGATTGGCACGTCTAATGGATGCGCCACTTCTGGGGCGGCTGCGGCCTGCTATTTTTAGGCTGGGGAGTGTCCAATAACAGTGGACCTCCCTAGTCTGAGAATATCAGACCCCAGCTGTCCGCTTTACCTTGGCTGGTGATCCAATATGGGGGGGACCCCACGTTTTTTGTTTTAAATTATTTATATAATTTAAAATAACAGCGTGGGGTGCCCACTGTTTTGGATTATCAGCCAAGGTGAAGCTGCCAGCGGTGGTCTGCAGGCTGCAGCCGTCTGCTTTACCCTAGCTGGCTACAAAAAATAGGGGGACCTCACGTCATTTTTTTTTAATTATTTATTTATTTTATGGCTAAATACAAGGCTAAGCACCCTTTAGGCTACTTTCACACATCCGGCTTGAGCTCTGCGGCTCAATCCGGCTGTGCAAGCTATGCAACGGATGCGGTGAAAACACCGCATCCTTTGCATAGGTTTTTCCTTTGCGGCCAGTCCGGTTTTTGCCGC
Organism: Anomaloglossus baeobatrachus; assembly: GCF_048569485.1. NCBI lineage: Eukaryota > Metazoa > Chordata > Amphibia > Anura > Aromobatidae > Anomaloglossus > Anomaloglossus baeobatrachus. The sequence continues at coordinate 553,931,771 of NC_134355.1, forward strand.
TTGCGGCATGCTACTGAGCATGCGCAGTGGCAAAAACCGCATGCGGCGGCTGGATGCGGTTATTGCCGCATCGCGCCGCATCCGGCCGCCATAGGCATGTATTGAAAAATGTGCCGCATCGGCCGAATGCGGCGCGATGCGGTTTTTTTTTGCCGCACGAAAAAACGTGCCAGGCAACTTTCCATCCGGCCGCCGCATCGGCTACATCTGCCGCATGCGGCAAAAAACGGACGGAACGCAAGGCCATGCGGCACAATGCGGCACTAATTAAAGTCTATGCAGGAAAATCGCAACCGGCAGCAAAAAAAACCGGTTGCGATTTTCATGCAAAGTGCCGGATTGTGCCGCATAGCAAAAACCGGAGGTGTGAAAGTAGCCTAAGTGCCACATGAAAGTCACTAAAGGGTGCCAGCTTAGAAAATGCAGGGAGGTGGAACATTATATAGGTTTTTCTCATCTATCTATCTATCTATCTATCCCTCTATCTATCCCTCTATCTATCTATCTATCTATCTATCCATCTATCCCTCTATCTATCTATCCCTCTATCTATCTATTCATCTATCTATCTATCCCTCTATCTATCTATCTATTCATCTATCCATCTTTCCCTCTATCCACTATCTGTCTATGGATTATCTTTATTATTTATTGCAGGGACAAACCTGCGGTAAATCCGCGGCAAATTCGCGGCAAATTCGCGGCAAATCCGCGGCAAATCCGCGGCAAAAACGCATGCGGATTTGGTGCGGATTTTTTCCGCAGGTCCGGAAATCTTTCACTGGCAGAAGTTTCTCAAGAAATTTTCTTGAGAAACTTCACATTTCTAGTGCGCACATAGCCTTACTGTGATGTGATTCCTCACATGCGAGAATCGGAGCAAAGGTAGGGGTAAGATGAAGAACTTATTTTCTCCATCTTTTCCATTGTCTGCGTTGGCATATATTGGACTGTGCTTGGATACCATCCAACCATAAAAAAAAAAAAAATCAGCTGCAATCCCATGCTGTGCTATCTATATATTCTCTTTTGTGCCCTCCCAAGCCCAGGAGATGTGGTATGATTATACCAGGTCCCTGTACAGTCAGTCACGGCCATTACACAGTAGATAGCAGGGACACATATAGAAGATTATCTCAGAACAGGAACATTTTTTTAAATCACATTCAATTGTGGAAATTAGTATTATTCCAAAATCTTTTAACTAAAATTAACCTTGTTCATTGGAAAAAACCCTTTAAGTGTTAGCTGCTTCTTTGCAATACATAGATTCCTGTTAGTAGGTCAAAGGGGAGAACTTTTCTCTTTGCGGAGACTGACAAACCAATCTGGCTGTCAGTGGCGAGGAGTCTTATAGCTGCAATGCTCCTCTGGGAACTGACGAGGGACAATCATCCCAAAACACCGTGTCTGCAAATTGAGGATCTGATCTGGCATAAATCCTAGGTCATATCAAAAGGCTTGTTAAAGAGCCACTTTTGACTTTTAGCATTGCTACTTCCAATAGGTATCAGGCGAAACTGTGGAAGAAAAGCGCAAATAGGGTCTTATCTGATAGACAGGTGGGTATAAATGGTGACAGGTACTCACATAATGCGGTTGTGACAGGCACAACTCCTATGTAAGCATGAAGCAATTTAATGCATAAAGTGGTCAGCCGCAGCCTCGATTTTTACTTCCAATAGGTGGCACTAGAGTAAAGGCCGCTTTACACGCAGCGACATCGCTAGCGATGTCGCTAGCGATAGCACCCGCCCCTGTCGTTTGTGCGTCATGGAAAAATCGCTGCCCGTGGCTAACAATATCGCCGGTACGTGTCACACCAACTTACCTTCCTAACGACGTCGCTGTTGCCGGCGAACAACCTCTTTTTTAAGGGGGCAGTTCGTGCTGCGTCACAGCAATGTCACACAGCAGGTCTCCAATAGAAGTGGAGGGGTGAAGAGCAGCCGCATGAACGTCACTACCACCTCGTTGCCGGAGGATGCAGGAATGCTGTTGTTCGTCATTCCCGGGGTGTCACACAAAGCGATGTGTTCTGCCTCAGGAACAACGAACAACCTGCGTCCCAAACGAGCAACGATATTTTGAAAATGAACGACGTGTCAACAATCAACGATTTGGTGAGTATTTGGGATCGTTAGCGGTCGCTCGTAAGTGTCACACGCAATGACGTCGCTAACGAGGCCGGATGTGCGTCACGAATTCCATGACCCCAGCGACATCTCGTTAGCGATGTTGTTGCATGTAACGGCGCCTTTAGTCTCTTTCTTCCCTGAAGAGACACTTTGAATGTTAGTAGGTCAAACATTTGTGCAGGATGATGGAGAAAATAAGTCTGTTCTATAATAAGTCTCAGTGGTTGACATGTTTGCTTAGGAAATGTATTGACTCATTATAAGGTGAACAAATTGGTGACCCTAGCTAAGTCTGCTGTAGTTAGTACTATTTGTATGGGAGTCATGTGGATCAGTACTAGGGATGAACAAAAAAATGTGCACTACTCTATTCTTGTGTCCCTTTCAGTGCTCCATGGCCACAAGCCCAGAGTAGTGTTATTTTCCTCAGCTGGCACTCAAAAGCCGGCATTCTGGGTGGGAACCACTTGCAATTACTTGGCCCTTGCAGCATCATGAGTCTAATCACAACATACATCCAGAATGTTAGACAAGGCTGTTCTACCATGAAGTATCGGACTGGCTAGAACAGCTCTGTCATTCTAGGTTACCTGGTTATAACTAAAGTTGGGACATATATGGGATGTAAATCTCTTGCTCTGTGGTTCTATACTTTACTATTGAGGCTACAGCAAGGCATCCCACCATTAATTTGATAACCAAAAGCAATTTTCCAATGGTACATGTTTAACTGAAAACAGATTATTTTGGGAAAAAAAACTAATTATGACAGGTAGTTGCATGCTGTGATATTTGCTAATTTTTCTGCTTTAAAGGGGTTCTCTACTTTGAACAATTCAAACTTATTAGAAGAGTATTTTGACAAAATTTCCGCCTTTTTGATTTGTTAGTAACCTTTCATGATTCAGCCTTTCTTGGCCACCATGGGAGACATTAAGCATTTCACAGCATTACACTTTCAATTTTCAAGGATCTGAAGAGGGGCCTAAAGAGGGAGCGAGACTCTTTGTAACTGCTCTCCAATTTGGCCAAGAAATGAGAAATCTTAACTTTGCATCCTCCAGTAACTCAGAAGTCTCCAATTGGGTATTTAAAATTGAGTTTTCGAAACCAGACAGCCCTTTACCATTGTCCATAGTAATAACAACTGAATGTCACATAAAACCTTGCAGAATAATGCTCACTGAGATGTTAAGATCGAGCCTGTATTAACCTCATACAGGTAAGACAGATGACCATTGTAGCTACTAGAGAAGAGAGAGGAAGGTGTTTCTATATCAGATAAAGATCTCTCTGAGAGTAATTATTTTGGTTCAGATACTATTTTATGCTTTCAAAAAATCACTTTAGTGCATGAAGTTAGTTTTGTGCAGAAGTTTCCAGTCCCTCGTCTGTTATGAATTTTCTAATGATAGAAAGCTATAAAACCAAGTGAGAATAAGTATCCCCTCTGTCTACACGCCAGATCCTACGCTATAAAAACATAATGCTGTTATGGCCATGTTTATTGGTTACTATAAACTGTGCATGGAAACGTGTGTGATTTAGAAATTTTGGAAACATTAGAAATTTCTTTAAGTGTATCGAAATACATTATGAAAAACTATAAGGCTGTGTCCCCGCAATCAGTATTACTAGCGTTCTGCATGCAACGTATTTTTGCAGAGTCCAAAGCAGTGCATTGTACAGTACAAGCACAGAAGATGTCATCATGCCAACTTTGCTTCTTTTTTATGTTGCATGTCACTTGCCTGCACGTTTCCGAGTCGCAGCATGTCAATTGCTCTTGTGTAAACGCTGAGTCTTCTGTGCGTATTTTCCCCATAGACTTGCATTAGATTAAGTAAATCAGCAGTTTACAAAAAACACATGCATTGTAAGTGTGTTTTCGCAGCATAAACACACCTAATAAATGCATCTATAAGTATTTTGGGGTATCAATAAAGTTGGCTAAAAGAAGCAGAACAAACAGGAAGTTGACCCAAGCACAGTAATGTCCCACTCCCCTACATGTTATGTACTTACACCCTTTAGTGCCTTTAATGTCACACTAAAGGGTGTTTTTAGCCTTGTTTAACATAATAAATAAAGAATCAATATGGGGTGCCCCTATTTTTGATAACGAGCAAAGGTAAAGCAGAAAGCTGCAGTCTGATATTATCAGGTTACGAAGGTCCATGGTTATTGGGCCCTTAGCCTTAAAATACCAGCCTCCAGCTACCCCAGGAGTGGGGCATCACATGAGATGTGCAAATTCTGGCTCTTTGCTTCAGCATTTCACTATTGCCCTGGTTCAGTGGAAATCAAGGTTAAAGGTTGATATCAGCTGTGTAGAGTCAGATCGCAACAAACCCTGATGTTAGTAATGGAGAGGTATCTATCAGACTCCCCCATTAATAGCCCAGTAAGTGAGAAAAAAAATAAACACACACATAAAAAATATTTTATTTTAAAAAACACTCCTTGACTCTTGCACCAATTTATAAATAAAAACATGCATATCTACCAAGTTTGACGTAGTCCACAAATGGGGACCTGAAAAACATAGAAAGTGAGAGATAATAGAAACAAGAGACAGCCCCGCGTTCATCAATTTATTATGAAAACATGAACCCCACAGCTCTGATGTAGTTCCCACGATGTCCCTCGCATTTGTGACACACACTGATGTCATTAGTAACATTACCACTCATCACTGCTATACCGGGTCACACAGAGGATAGCGCGAGACCCAGAATGTCTCACAAGCGGTGACGTCACTAACTCAGTAACATCACTGCTCGTTAGACATTCTGGGTCTTGCGCCAAGAGTGGTGATCAGTGGTAACATTCCTGACATCATCACTGCTCATCAAAGATTTGAGGGATATTGTGGGAACGCAATGTATTACGTCAGAGTTGCCGGGTTTAATTTTTTCACAATAAATCGGTGAATGAGGGACTGTCTCTTGATTCTTTCTTTTTATAACTTTTAGGTTTCCATTTGTGAACTACATCAAATTTGGTGGACTACTTCGCAGCTGCGTGTCTTTTTTTTTTTTTTTCTTTTTTTAAAATAAAATATTTTTTGTATTTTTTTTTCTTTCCACTTACTGGGTTACTAAAGAGGTTGTCTGGTTATCTGATAGACACCTCACCATAACACTAGGCCTTGATGCCAGCTGACATCAACCCCAACTACCATTAATCTGATTGCCACCACGCTAGGCAACCAAGAAGACCCAGGCAAAGCAGCAGAATTGGTGCATCTAATGTGATGCTGGTATTTTTAGGCTGAGAAGGGTTCAATAACCATGGACTCTCCCAGCTTGATATTATCAGTCTGCAGCTGTCTGCTTTACCTTGGCTTGTTATCAAAAATAGAGGAGACCCCATGTACATTTTTTAATTCTTTATTTATTGGGCTAAACAATTCTAAAAACACCATTTAGTGTCACGTGAAATACACTAAAGGCTGTAAGTTTATAATATGTAGGGGGGTTGGACATTACATTGCTTTGGTCAACTTCCTGTTTCTTCTGCTTCCTGCCTATCAACCAATTTTATTGAGACAAATACGCATGCAGCAAAAACTTATACAAAGACGCAAGAAAAAACGCAAATGAGCTGAGGTGCGGAATTCATGCGGAAACTCAGCTGCTTGAAAACTTGAACAAACACTGATCATGGGAACGTACCCTAATTCTTGTAGCTTTTAAGTAAACTGTAATCTAAGGGGTACTTTGCACATTGCGACATCGCTACTGCTACTATCATTGGGGTCAAATCGAAAGTCATGCACATTCGGCGCCGGTAACGACGTCGCAACGTGTAAAGCCTAGAAGCACCGATAAACGATCGCAAAAGCGTCAAAAATTGGTGATCTGTGTAGTGTCGGTCATTTCCATAATTTCGCTGCAGCAACAGGTACGATGTTGTTCCTCATTTCTGCGGCAGCACACATCGCTGTGTATGAGGAACATCTCCTTACCTGCGTCCCGCCTGCAATGAGGAAGGAAGTATGTGGGCGGGATGTTTACGTCCCACTGATTTCCGCCCCTCCGCCTCTATTGGGGAAGGAGGCGGGTCGTCGGCCAGAGCGACGTCGCAGGGCAGGTAAGTGCGTGTGAAGCTGCCGTAGCAGTAATGTTCGCTACGGCAGCTATCCCAAGATATCGCATCTGCGACGGGGGCGGGGACTATCGCGCTCGGCATCGCTACAATCGGCTAGCGATGTCGCAGCGTGCAAAGTACCCCTAAGAATCAAGCTTCCGCAGAATATAACATATAGAACTTTATGGGAAATGTTGGTTCATAAATGTTGCACAACTTTTTCGGTCACCTCTACTTATACAGTTCATTTTATGGGATGACTAGTTGGCATTTCTGGTTATAAATGGGACTGATGTGAAGGTCATATGAATATTTTAATCTGTAATTATTTAAATAATCAAGGTATCCTTCTACATAGGAGTCCAGTGCTTGGAATAGCTCAAAATTACAAATCAGGGCAGAGGATGAGGGACAGGCTGTCTGCCCCTCTCCCTCCTCCCCTTGTAATAACAGAGGCAGGGAGAGGAAGGACTAGCAGACAGACAGGGGCAGTAATAAGTAGCATAACCAGACCCACCTATTAAATATTCTGTAGCTGCTAGCTGCTTTTAATCAAATAACAGTGCATTCCACAAACTTTACTTGCCTATATTTCATAAAGTATGCATACAATCTCACAACTAAAGGTATATTTAGAATCAGTATGATAGTGTCAGTATAGCATTAGCTTTAGTCTATATATGAAAATCCTGTTTGGTTGGTCCTCTTTAACACAGCCATTATTGTCTAAACCGCTGGCAACAACAATGAGTACTCCATTAGGTGAAAATTGCCAAAGTATGCCCAATTAGCCAAGGTCTCAGGTGTGAATGGGGAGCGGTGTAATAAAGTTGGTTTAATCACTCACACACTCTCATACTGGTCACTGAAAATTCAACATAGCACTTCATGGCAAATAATTCTCTGAGGATCTGAATAAAAGAATTGTTGCTCTACATAAAGATAGGCTAGGCTATAAGAAGATTGCCAACACCCTGAAACTGTGCTGCAACATGGTGGCCAAGACCATACAGCAGTTTATCAAGACATTTTCCACTCACAACAGGCCTCGCTATGGCTGACGAAAAAAAGTTGAGTGCACATGCTCAGCATCATGACCATTGAGGAAGGATTCTCCAGTCGTGCTGTGTGTGTGTTACCCACCAATACCATCTGTAAATAATACACGAACTGCATGTGACTTGGTTTAAAATTGGCCACAGCAGCCTTTATTACCTATTATTTACATACTAACACAAGGGGGCGCCGTCCAACGGGCGACCCCAACAAATAACAATAGGTAACACAGTAACCAATACAGTAAATATACAACCCTGGGTAGGCCCAGTCCAGGAACCACTTCTCACCCCAGTATCCCTGGCCGCAACACACCGACCCAGAGATGAGGTATTAATCACCTACGGATTAACCCCCCAACTTTGCAGAACCCCGTGCCTGCAACATCCCGGAACCTGGAGCCACCATACCAAGATGGTGTCTCTCTGTCCAGTTACCATTGCCTTCAACCGCCTCTGGACCAGACCTACCCCCCGCTGCTGTGACAAAGAAACAACCCAGACCAAATTCCCCTCGGCATTATACACAAGGGAGGGTGGGCGGGGATCGTTCCATATCCGGAAGTCAAGAGAGAGGGGGTAAGTCAAAGTCCTTTACTTACACCCCTCAACTGTCCCACCTCTTCCTCCAGGGAACTCCTCCTACCCACCAATCCCTTTACTCTGCCTTATAAACAAACCGTTCCTGTTTCCATTAACCCCATCACTCCTTCCCTTCCCTCTAGTCATGTCGCCCCTCCACCCTATGGGTTCCATGGCTTTCTTGACCATTGAGGAAGGATTCTCCAGTCGTGCTGTGTGTGTGTTACCCACCAATACCATCTGTAAATAATACACGAACTGCATGTGACTTGGTTTAAAATTGGCCACAGCAGCCTTTATTACCTATTATTTACATACTAACACAAGGGGGCGCCGTCCAACGGGCGACCCCAACAAATAACAATAGGTAACACAGTAACCAATACAGTAAATATACAACCCTGGGTAGGCCCAGTCCAGGAACCACTTCTCACCCCAGTATCCCTGGCCGCAACACACCGACCCAGAGATGAGGTATTAATCACCTACGGATTAACCCCCCAACTTTGCAGAACCCCGTGCCTGCAACATCCCGGAACCTGGAGCCACCATACCAAGATGGTGTCTCTCTGTCCAGTTACCATTGCCTTCAACCGCCTCTGGACCAGACCTACCCCCCGCCACAGGACAGGGCACGTGACTCCTTACGTGGCCTGGACCCGCCACACACCAAAAGCTTGTACCACACCTCCACGCAATCCCAGCGTCCACAAAACAGCACCAAGCACGTGAAGATGCACCCCCATCGCATCCCCAAAAACACCCGTTCAGCGCCACCAACTTTTGGCGCCGCCCCCCCAATAAGGCTCAATTGATACTGCCTATCGCACAAGCCACACGCCATTCCAACCTGGTCACACTATCAAAACTACCCCACGATTAAGCTCAGGTATGTCTTACACAATGCAACAACCAACAATTTTTTTATTTTTTTTTTTAAAACATTCATAAATAACTTCTCGAGATACCAAATCGCTGCCTCCAATTTACTGGACCAGTACCATCGACCCGTCCAGACCCAACTGGCAACATTCAGGCGAGCCTCAGACCGTCGAGGCCCCGGGAACCAACGAATGCCCAAATATCCAAATGAGGCACACCCTCACCACAAAAACCCAGGGGTTATAAACCCACAGATAACACCAACCTGTTACGCCAACCCATTCCACTCCCAAAAGACTCAAATGCCCCCATTGCCTTAACCCGATAACAACTGAGGCCAAACGTAACACCGAAACAAGAGGACTCCCACCTCCCAATACTTCTCACAACCCCTTTTCTGAGCCCACCGAGGGGCCTCCGTGGCAGCCCAATCCAGAAGGAATACGACCCATAGTATTCCGGGCGCCCACCCCCGCCACCTGCAATCAAGTCTGCAGCACTGCCACAAAATGGTACCTTAACAAACGCGACACAATAATGAGCCTGGGCGCCCTCACAACATAATTCCGCACCCGGGACCGCGTATAACAACACCAACCTTCACCACCCGCCTAATCTGATTCGGTGAGCGACAAAGCCGGCGCTCAACCCACTGCACCACCTCGGACACATCCTCCAACATCCAACCTCCGCTCTTGACCGTAGATGGGCTGACCAACCCCACAATCTCAAAGCCCCCCAAAAGGCTAACACAAACCGTTTTGGACAAGGGAAACAAAAACCCGCTCGTGCTCAGATGAACATAGCCGCCACAAACCACTCACCAAACGCTGCCACAAAACAACGGAGACGGACCCTTGTATCCCGCTCCCTCACACCCTTACGACCAAACCCTTCAAGGCCTGCCGCGCCCTAAGATCCTGCGAAAACATCTCTCCACATCTAATCCTTAACAAGACAGCCACAGCCGCCACCCTCTGCTCCACTGCGGACGCCGGCCTAGCAGCCTGAAAACCGTTACTCACCACTGCCAACGCCACCATCAAATACTCCACTGGGCCTTCCTCACACATTGTCCCAAACGTTATCCGCGCCACCCATACTTCTGAATATCAGCCCCAAATAACCTCAGTCACTGGGCACCGAGCCGCTCCCCAACACAGCCACACCAGACTCCACAAGCCCTCCGGACACACCGTGCCCACCTCGTCTGCTACCCGGCCTCAACTCCCGAGACCTGCAGAACTGGAAGGAAACACAGCAGCTGCTATTCCCTTGGCGAACCCCAGTACTGGTTGCGCCACGCATAACATTTTTTTATTTTTTTTAAAACACATCCAATTGAGAAACCAACTGTCGCAAGTACGCCACCCTTGGCCCCAGGATTAGCAAACCAACTATTAATCGAATTCTCCACCAACTGATAGCCAGAATGACAGCACACCTTCCTCTTGGAAAAAACTGCCAACCTCCACCACCCGACCACTACCACCGATTGGAAGCGCTACCCCACAATGCCCAACCAGAAAACAACTGGACCCGCTGCCTCCGAGTACCGCAGCTACGTTCCATCAGGTAGCACCTTACCCAGCCACAATCCGCGGCCACTAAATCGCCGTAAGAAAAAACCTCCTACACCATCAGATCATCATTGATCTCCCTCGTGACCACACACAAAGGATCCGATGGCTGCACCCTTGGCGCAGCCATCGCCAGCCGTCCAGCAGACACGCACCCCAGCGGCGTAACTCTGCACCCGTGGTTCGACCGCCCCTGCAAAGACTGCACCGCCTGAAACCGCACTGTCTTAGCTGACCTAACTGCCTCTATCGCAGCCCATAGGACCACACCATTACCCACGAATCCTACCCCTCTGACCATAACATCAAACTTTATCCCCACAAACCGTATCACTGGCGTTGGACCCTCAGTCTTCGCCTGCGCCAACAGGCCCAAAAGAGTATCCACCACCATCTGTAATAAAACAATCAACCTCAACGAATCATCAACCCGCCAACCCGATGTAAAGAGAATCAACCTATAATGAATAAGAGGTGTAAGCTGGGACACACCACGCACCAAACACTCCACCAAGAAATAACCGCCTCCAAAGGAACATAAAATGGGACAACAACCCATTAGCACCCACCGATCAACATAATAATAACTCCCCTCCCCACCGCAGCACCAGAACTGCTAGCTAGCAGGGTGGACCAGTAACAACCTAAATGCCGCCTCCAAATTCGCCTTTGCCATCAATGCTCCCCGGCTCACCGCCTTTACCAAATCCCACCCTCTGTCAAACGACACATAATAAACCGCCGACAATTCTGGAGCCAAGCAGGCATACACCGATGACTCCTCCAGATAAGATACGTTTTGAACAAGCCGAAATATATACATCTATATACGGCTCATTTCCGGCACTACCCCCCAACAGAGAAACCCAATCGTGACAAGGAGGGCCCCGAATGGCCCACCCATCCTGCCCAACACCACTTCCTGACCCCTCTTTCCACTGACAACCACCAGGTGTCCCCTAGCCCAGCGCAAACTTCCAATAAGGAGGCAAAGATCCACCAATATAAATAGAATGACGCAGAATTACTATGTTCCTTACCACAACCCAACACTTATGCTTAAGACAACCGTCCGCGCCAAATCTCCACCACCCATCCTTCTATTCCCCCCAAAAAACCCTCATCGTCCGTGTCGCCGGGGTTCCAAGCCCCGAACAGCCAACTACCCCCCAAAAGGGGGGGGGGGGCTGACTAGGAGCCGCCATCCACTGCAGCCATAAGGATGTGCCCGTATGATCCTACCGCATACTGGCACGCAACACCTTCCCTTGCTGAAATTACTCGGCGTACTGAAGCCAGACTAAACCGCCATATGACCTAACAAGCCACCCCAAATGGATCCATATAACCGAACCATGCCGAACCAATTACCCAATTCCTTCCCCCGATACCCTTGCCAAAAAACGCAAATGCCCGCAGCCACGTTGCAAATGTACGAGGGTGAGCCTCCACCGGCGCTCCCCTCCCTCTACTTATCCTTCCTGGAATCACTTGGCTTAACCTAATCCAGGTGAAACTGTTCCCGGGGGAGCAGCGAAACTATTGCTACACGTTCCCCATTCAAATCTTATCCCTCACATCCTCCAGCAAGTGAGCCCCCCCAGCGGGCCTTTGAAGCACCCATACCTCTCACACTTGGCCACTGTCAGCCAGACGCACCACCTCATCCCCCTCTTCGTTCCTCACCACTCACTCTGTCACAGCCCTTGCCGCCTCTGCCCGAAAATGCTCCCCTGCCGCCTCATGCGCCCTCACTCTGCCTGCCGCACCTGCGCCTACTAACCACCGATCCCGTCCATGCCGCCGGCGGTGCATGCGCACTCTCCACAACCGTATACACCACTTCAGTAAACCCCATACCTGGTCAAAACACCAACCCACTCGGCGCTGCCGTGTCCGCAGCCGCCCCCCCCCAGCCCTGCCAAATCCACGGCCGTCTCACCCGACCGCGACCCGGCATATCCTGGAATAAAAATCACGCCATCCGGACGTCTGATTCATCCGTCGCTGCTTCCTCCTCCTCCTCGCTGGAGCCGACCGCCTCTGGCCCATGTAATGCAGACGCCGCCGAAGCGCTGCCACCACCACGGCCGTCCTCCTGGTACGCCGCGTGGGCACCATCCTCCAAGCTCCATCTTCTGTCCCGCGGCGACAACCCCGGAAACCGTCCCGTCCTACGGGCTGCCACCGCGGGCCTTATCTTCTGGCCTGACCCCCCCTTGCTACCTGCAAGGACAGGGGGTACCTGTGGCCCGACCCGCTGCCAGCAGACTCCCATCCAGAGCCGCCAGCCTCCTGCCCTCCTGGGCCCAGAAGGCATCCGTCCGCCGGGCCCTCCCCCCCTTGGGGGAGACCGCCGCTGCCGGGAGCTGCACGCCTGCTCTGGGTGACCAGGCGGGGACCGCAGGGCCCCCGCCGTCACCCCCACGTACCGACGCCTCCCGGGCATCCGTCGCACCATGCTCGCCTGCCCTGGTGCCGGACCCCTTGCTGGCTGCAGCCCCCCGGCCCCCCCCCCCTCCACCCGCGGGGGGGGGTAACGCTGGCCTCCGTCCTCGCCGGGCGCTCTCCTGGCCAGGAGCCGCCGCATCCAGCCCTCCTGGGCCCCATGAAAGCCTCTGTCCGCTGGGCCCTCCCCCTCCTGGGGGAGACCGCCGCGGCCGGGAGCTGCAACCTGATCTGGGTGACCAAGCAGGAACTGCAGGGCCCCTGCCGTCACCCCCACTCACCGACGCTTCCTGGGCACCCGTCGCCCCAGGCCCGCCTGCCCTGGTGCCGGACCCACCACTGGCTGCAGCTCTGCGGCCCCCCCCCCCCGCCTTCCGCGAGGGGTAAAGCTGGCCTGTCACCGCCGGGCGCTCTCCCCGTCCGGGAGCCGCCGCATCCAGCAATCCAGGCCGCGGCTCGGACCGGAAGTAGGCCGCAGCCAAGCCACGCCCCCCTCCCGGCTGCCGCGGCCCGGACGGAGATTCCTCCCGCGGCCGGAGCAGCAGCTGAGTACTGCCCTGCCCACGTCCTACCGCGGAGGGTCCCCGAAGGGGCTCTCGCATCTCCTCCTCGCTCCCCCCGCACACGGCAAGTACCTGAGATATGAGGGAGGGGGGACGCCGCCCGCAGCTGACAGGGGAGCGAGGGGAAAGTGCCAACGGGTTAACCCCCAGCAGCCAAGACGTGGGACCGCGCTGCCAGGGGCCCGTGCACTGCCATGATGAATCCGCTGCTCCCGGGTAGCAGCCATCCTGTCGCACGTCCGGATCGTTCCATATCCGGAAGTCTGGTGATGTGAGGGGCTGGGGAACCTCCATCATGACGTCCTTGTACAGATCTTTGTGTCCTTCTAAATACTCCCACTCCTCCATGGAGAAATAGAAGGTGACGTCCTGACACCTTATAGGAACCTCTCCAGTCAGATCGTTCCATATCCGGAAGTCAAGAGAGAGGGGGTAAGTCAAAGTCCTTTACTTACACCCCTCAACTGTCCCACCTCTTCCTCCAGGGAACTCCTCCTACCCACCAATCCCTTTACTCTGCCTTATAAACAAACCGTTCCTGTTTCCATTAACCCCATCACTCCTTCCCTTCCCTCTAGTCATGTCGCCCCTCCACCCTATGGGTTCCATGGCTTTCTTATCGAGAGGTTGTCTTTTCAAATTAGATGTATGATTGCTGCCAGCCTTGCTGTAGAGGTTACAGGGTCAGGGGTTAGTATGTCAGTGCTCAGACCATATACTGCACACTGCATCCAATTTCTCTACATGGATGTCGCCCCAGAAGGAAGCCCCTTCTAAAGATGATGTACAAGAAATCCAGAAGTTTGCTGAAGGTAAGCAGACTAAGGACATAGATTACTGGAACCGTGACCTGTGGTCTGATGGGTACAAGATGAACTTATTTGGTTCAGATGGCATCAAGCTTGTGTGACGGCAACCAGGTGAGGAGCACTAACAAGTAAAGCATGGTGGGGAGAGTGTCATGGATTGAATCATAGTTCGTTGAAGAAATCATAAATGCCAACATGTATTGTGATATAGTGAAGCAGAGCATGATCCCCCCCTCTTCAGAAACTGGGCCACAGGGCAGTATGGCATTATGCTAATGACCACAAACACACCTCCAAGATGACCACTGCCTTCCTAAAGAAACTGACGGTATAGGTGCTAGACCTAAACCCTATTGAACATCTGTGAGACACTTTGGGCACAATTTGGCCATTTTCACTTAGGGATGTACTCACTTTTGTTGGTAGAAGTTTTGATATTAATGGCCGAGTGTTGAGTTGTTTAGAGGGCACACCAAATTTACACTGTTATTCAAGCGGTACACTGACTACTTTACTTTGTATCAAAGTGTTATATCTTCAGTGTAGTCCCATGAAAAGATACAATAAAATATTTGCAAAAATGTGAGAGATGCACTCACTTTTGTGATATACTGCACATGTCCAAACATGGAAAAGTGAATAAAGCACTAAATCGGTTTTCTGGCCTTAAGCCTGCTTTAATCGTTCGATCGCATTTGCGATCACACCACCCCCATCGATGGTGCGGCAGGGCAATTTCTTGTGTTGCACAATGTTGTAACCCCCCCGTCACACGTACTTACCTTCCAAATGACCTTGCTGTGGGCGGCGAACATCCACTTCCTGAAGGGAGAGGGACGTTCGGCGTCACAGCGATGTCACACAGCGGCCGGCCAATAGAAGAGGGGTGGAGATGAGCGGGACGTAAACATCCCGCCCACCTCCTTCCTTCCTTCCGCATTGCCGGCGGGACGCAGGTAAGCTGCAGTTCATCATTCCCGGTGCGTCACACGGAGCGATGTGTGCTGCCTCGGGAACGATGAACAACCGGCGTGCAGAAGGACGGTCGATATTTTGAAAATGAGTGACGTGTCAACGAGCAATGATAAGGAAAGTATTTTTTCTCGTTCACACTCGCTCGTAGCTGTCACACGCTATGATATGTCAAATGATGCCAGATGTGTCACTTTCGACGTGACCCCGACGACATATGTATGATATATCGTAGCGTGTAAAGCCTGCTTTAGACTACAAGCATGCAGTTCCTCTTTGTGACTGCAGACATGTGAATTGTGAGCTCTGCGTGCTGTGATGAAGTTCCAGTGTCGCAATCGGGGCGGGAGGTCATGTAATTGCTGCTATGCGATTTGCATACTTCCAGCAACATTCAGAGTAGACTGTATCCGACCTCATTTAATACACTTACATTAAGTAAGGTCATGTCAATCTAAATGGCATGTGACCGTATGTGTGCAAATTGCATACTTGCAGTCACTTGACTACACGCTCCTGGCGCCAGTATCAGAGAATGCTTTCATCACGCAGTGCGCACAATGTGAGGATTCACAAATCTGCAGTCCCATAAAGTGACTGAAGACTTGTAGCCTAAGGCCGGAGTCACAATTGCGAGTGACTTGCGTGAGTCTCACATTGCATCACTCGGCACAGCCATGCAGTCTCCTAATAGGAGCAGGTCGGCTGCATGTATTTCTATGCAACTGAGACACTCGTGTCTAGAGAGTGTGTGGCTGTGCTGGGTGATGCGATGCGAGACGTGCGCAAGATACGCGCAAGTGTGACTCCGGCGTAAGGCTAGACAACCACATTAAAACCCAAAAGCGTGTGTCTCACCTCAACAATTCCATTTTTAGTTGAAGCCTATCAAGCAATCAGCTAATTGACCCTGATCTAATTTTTAGAAATCCCCAGTGATTAATTTTCCTCATCTGTAAAAACTTCTGCTGGCCAGGCATTACATTTGCAGCTTCAATTAACTTTACAATTAACTTTGTTTGTGGGAAAAACCCTTAAACCGCGTACAGAAAAAAAGAAAAGAATTTTTATCACTATCTGGTTTTAATTAGTAAAAAAATATATGGCACATTCCCTTTTTGGCATGTAAAAACAGTTTACCACCATGAGGCAAAGTCGTAACTAAATATTTTCTGTAAGTTGCTTCTGAGTAAGACACATTTCTGTGATTTGTGGTAATTAACCACTAAGGGAATTTCTGATTGTTAGAATGACTGTCAGTTATTAAGGGCTCCACCACTTATTCTTCTACTCTACTAAATATTACTAATGGTATTCTATTAAATGTTCCCACCAGGCTGTAATAATAAATGAGCAGGTGCATTGTCTATATACGATATATGATAACGGATAGCGCAGCCATGTGGCCGGTCATCTATAAAATTCTGCCACCCAAGTGCTATGCTTGTGTGGCCATTCCAACAAATTTAGAGAAAGTCAACCATGAACAAGGCTAAATATCCATCTGCCATATGCCTGGATGGAGAATAGACAGGACTTTGTTCATATTTATTTTATGGACTACAGCTCAACCTTCCACACCATCAGATCTGTTAGGGTCACACTGAGCATACTGTCATGAGGGCACACCACCAGCTCTGCTGTCTAATAAAACTTGAAAGGAGCAGTTTGACCATGCGAGGCTGTCAACTTCACAGTCTCTTATGGAGGTCTATTCATCCAAACACATCATCAATATATTCAAACAGCTGAGTCCATCGTAACAACTTGATGCTGTAAACTAGAGAACATCACAAATAATGCCACATAGTCCACATTGTCTTGATTGGGTGAAGGTTATGATCACACAAAGCAAAGTGAATGAGATTTATGAAATCTCATGAACATGCTAATTATTTTTTCCTTGCCCACTGATCCTGAAAGGGGTTGTCCAATGAACAAAGGACATTTTAATTAATAGATTGTAGAATGATCATAATAAGTTACACCATTTTATGTGCTAAAAAATGTTCCTCTGCTGATAGATATACATATATATATATACAGTTAGGTCCAGAAATATTTGGACAGTGACACAAGTTTTGTTATTTTAGCTGTTTACAAAAACATGTTCAGAAATACAATTATATATATAAAATGGGCTGAAAGTGCACACTACCAGCTGCAATATGAGAGTTTTCACATCCAAATCGGAGAAAGGGTTTAGGAATCATAGCTCTGTAATGCATAGCCTCCTCATTTTCAAGGGACCAAAAGTAATTGGACAAGGGACTCTAAGGGCTGCAATTAACTCTGAAGGCGTCTCCCTCGTTAACCTGTAATCAATGAAGTAGTTAAAAGGTCTGGGGTTGATTACAGGTGTGTGGTTTTGCATTTGGAAGCTGTTGCTGTGACCAGACAACATGCGTTCTAAGGAACTCTCAACTGAGGTGAAGCAGAACATCCTGAGGCTGAAAAAAAAGAAAAATCCATCAGAGAGATAGCAGACATGCTTGGAGTAGCAAAATCAACAGTCGGGTACATTCTGAGAAAAAAGGAATTGACTGGTGAGCTTGGGAACTCAAAAAGGCCTGGGCGTCCACGGATGACAACAGTGGTGGATGATCGCCGCATACTTTCTTTGGTGAAGAAGAACCCGTTCACAACATCAACTGAAGTCCAGAACACTCTCAGTGAAGTAGGTGTATCTGTCTCTAAGTCAACAGTAAAGAGAAGACTCCATGAAAGTAAATACAAAGGGTTCACATCTAGATGCAAACCATTCATCAATTCCAAAAATAGACAGGACAGAGTTAAATTTGCTGAAAAACACCTCATGAAGCCAGCTCAGTTCTGGAAAAGTATTCTATGGACAGATGAGACCAAGATCAACCTGTACCAGAATGATGGGAAGAAAAAAGTTTGGAGAAGAAAGGGAACGGTACATGATCCAAGTCACACCACATCCTCTGTAAAACATGGTGGAGGCAACGTGATGGCATGGGCATGCATGGCTTTCAATGGCACTGGGTCACTTGTGTTTATTTATGACATAACAGCAGACAAGAGTAGCCGGATGAATTCTGAAGTGTACAGGGATATACTTTCAGCCCAGATTCAGCCAAATGCCGCAAAGTTGATCGGACGGCGCTTCATAGTACAGATGGACAATTTCCCCAAGCATACAGCCAAAGCTACCCAGGAGTTCATGAGTGCAAAAAAGTGGAACATTCTGCAATGGCCAAGTCAATCACCAGATCTTAACCCAATTGAGCATGCATTTCACTTGCTCAAATCCAGACTTAAGACTAGAGATGAGCGAACCGGTCGCGGTTCGGCTCGAGGTGGTTCGCCGAACGGAGGTCCCGTTCGAGTTCTGCTCGTCGAACGTTCGACGAACCGAACTCGAACGTATAGGCTATAATGGGAGGCAATCACAAACACATAAAAATGCATTATAAATGTACACAAACAGTTAATAAACATTGCCATAACACTTACCGGTCCTCGCGATCCCTTCTGCACTCTGTCTCCTGCCGCTATTCCATCCGATGATCGCTGAATCCTCCCGGTGACCTGCACTGCCAGCAGAGAAGCAGGACCTATCGTGACGTCAAAATAGCCATGTGACCAGTCACGTGGCTATTATCTCATTGGCTACAGACTGGTCACATGACTATGACACGTCATGTAGGACCTGCGAGTGCATCTCTCCGGTACACGGTGCACAT
The DNA here is from genome assembly GCF_048569485.1 of Anomaloglossus baeobatrachus. Classification (NCBI taxonomy): domain Eukaryota; kingdom Metazoa; phylum Chordata; class Amphibia; order Anura; family Aromobatidae; genus Anomaloglossus; species Anomaloglossus baeobatrachus. The sequence goes on from NC_134355.1 coordinate 553,950,602, forward strand.
ATGTGTATCGCCGTGTACCGGCGACATGCTCTAGCACACGGTCGACTCCCCGTTCCGTTAGGGACCGGCTGACACAGCCGGTCATTAACGGAGATCACCGTTGCCATAGCAACGCAGTTAGCGGTGACGTCACCGCTAACCGCGGCTCCGAGAGCACCGTTGCTATGGTAACGCGTCTGTCAGCGTTACCGCTAGCAGCCAGCAGTGATCACTCACGGAGTGAAGGCTGCACGCTGCTTCGCGATTGTAGTGAGCATTGTAGTGAGGATGGAGGTTCCCCAGCCCCAAGTGATGAGCTGGTGAATCTCATCCTTCCTCACTACAATCGTCACTACTACTACACTAGAAAGAAAGAAGACAGAAGAGCAGGATCGTGGAGGGCTGACAGGGGGTAATAAAGATGGAGTCTCTAATGTGTCTGTGTATTTATTTCTATTAAAGTATTTTTTCTCTGTGTGGTGTCTTTTTTTTAACCCTTTATTGGAGATTCTTAATGGCCGGGTCAAACGTGCCTGACATTAAGAATCTCTGGCTTAATACTGGCTGGTAAAACAAAGCCCGTATTAACTCATGATTACCCAACAAGCCACCCGGCTCCAGGGCTGTTGGAAGAGTTGGATACAGCGCCAGATGATGGCGCTTCTATGAAAGCGCCATTTTCTGGGACGGCTGCGGACTGAAATCCGCAGCAGAGGCGCCCACAAACCTCGGGCTAACCTGTGCTGCAGATTCCAATCCCCAGCTGCCTAGTTGTACCCGGCTGGACACAAAAAAAGGGCGAAGCCCACGTCATTTGTTTTTTAATTATTTCATGAAATAAGTGAAATAATTAAAAAAAAACGGGCTTCCCTATATTTTTGGTTCCCAGCCGGGTACAAATAGGCAACTGGGGGTTGGAGGCAGCCCGTGGCTGCCAGCTGTACCTGGCTAGCATACAAAAATATGGCGAAGCCCACGTCATTTTTTTGGTGGGCAAAAAACTTCTGCATACAGTCCTGGATGGAGTATGCTGAGCCTTGTAGTTCTGCAGCTGCTGTCTGCTCTTCTCCATACAGACAGACAGCAGCTGCAGAACTACAAGGCTCAGCATACTCCATCCAGGACTGTATGCAGAAGTTTTTTGCCCCCTGAAAAAATTATGTGGGCTTCGCCATATTTTTGTATGCTAGCCAGGTACAGCAGGCAGGTATGGCTGCCCCCAACCCCCAGTTGCCTATTTGTACCCGGCTGGGAACCAAAAATAAAGGGAAGCCCTTTTTTTATTATTTCATGAATTTCATGAAATAATTAGAAAACAAATGACGTAGGCTTTGCCCCATTTTTGTGTCCAGCCAGGTACAACTAGGCAGCTGGGGATTGGAATCCGCACCACCGGTTGGCCTGAGCTTTCTGGGCCCCACTGCTGCGAATTGCAGTCTGCAGCCACCTCAGAAAATGGCATTTTCATAGAAGTGCCATCTTCTGGCGCTGTATCCAACTCTTCCAGCACCTGCCTGCTATACCTGGCTAGCATACAAAAATATGGCGAAGCTCACGTCCTTTTTTTGTAGTTTTTTGGCAAAAAAAATAAAAAATGCTTCCCTGGATTTTCCATTGCCAGTGAAGGTAACACCAAGCAGTGGGGGTTAGCAGCCAGTAGCTGCTTGGATTACCCTTAGCTAGCAATACAAAAAATGCAGCGGGAGCCCATATATATTTTTTTTAATTATTTATTTAAATAACTAAAAATAAAATGGGCTTCCCTGTATTTTGATTGCTGGACATCACAGTGCTGTAAAAATAAATCTTTAAAAAAATGACGTAGCGCTCCGCGGTATTTTTGATTCTCAGCGCAGATAAAGCAGACAGCTATGGGTTGCCACCCCCATCTGCCTGCCGTTACCTTGGTTGTCAATCAAAATACAGGGAAGCCCATTAATTTTTTCTATTTAAAAAATAGTTAAAAAAAAAAAATGACGTTGGGTCCCCCCATTTTTGATAGCCAGCTAGGGTAAAGCAGACGGCTGTAGCCTGAAAACCACAGCTGGCAGCTTTACCGTGGTTGGGGATCCAATGTGGAGGTCCCCTCAGGCTCTTTTTTATAATTATTTTATAAATATTAATAATTACACAATAAAAGTAGGGTCCCCCCCAAATTGGATCACCAGCCAAGGTAAAGCGGACAGCTGTGGTCTGGTATTCTCAGGGTGGGAAGGTCCATAGTTATTGGGCCTTCACAGCCTAAAAATAGCAGGCCGCAGGCACCCCAGACGTGGCGCATCCACTAGATGCGCCAATCCTGGCGCTTCACCCCAGCTCATCCCGTGCCCTGGTGCAGTGGCAAACGGGGTAATAAATCGGGTTGATACTAGCTGTAAAGTCACCTGAGATCAAGCCCAGCAGTTTGTGATGTCATGGCGTCTATTAGATACCCAACATCATAAACTGTCAGTACTAACAAAAACAAAAAATCGACAAAAGAAATTTATTTGAAAAAACAGTCCCCAAAACATTTCCTCTTTCACCAATTTATTGTAAGAAAAAAAATAAAGGGGTCCCACGACGACTCTGGACCGTCTAGAATATGGGGGGGAGACACTCAGGGAACGTATCCCCCATTTTCTAGGAATGCAGACCCTTCATGTGAGGAGTGTGGGTGCAATGAATCTGCACTCACTCTCCCCGGGTCCACAGCAGCAGAGTCCATGTCGTAATGGTTGCTACCAAAGCTGCAATGCCCTGCTCATGAGGTAAAGGCATGCCTAATCAGGAGAACTACTGTAGAGGAAGCTCTGCTCACTGGTATATAGGTGCTCAGAGGTAATAATAGATAAAATTAGTGAGTAACCTCGGCACTCTATATCTCCCAGACTAAGTCAGTAAGTCACAATGGATAGTAATGCAAAATCACTCTTTATTGGTCCGTATTAAGAAAATTTTTTTTTCATAAGCATATATGTTTTTGTCCAAAACAAGTTACAAATGACGTTTCGGCCTGAGCCTTCGTCAGATTGGACTTATCTGCATGTAATCATGAAAAATGACAATAATCAGTATCACATAAGAGTGAGAGAACAATAACATAAACTCGAACAATGTAGAGGTACAATTGGGATGCAGCAAAAAAATTGCAACACAGCAAGAAATGAAACACATGATACAAATGTCATAATACAGTACAAGGACAATATAGTAATGACAAATATGGGGTCAGAGTAGGCTTAGACAGCTCTGGTACGAAAGAGATGTCAATCATAAAGTAACATGTGCAGTAGGTGTAGAGCTACAGTATGCATGGCAGAGCTAATGGGTAGACCGACCATAGAAAAAGAACGGAGAAAAAGTGGAGAAAAAGTGGAGCATAAGAGGAGAAAAAGTGGAGATTAAGAGGAGAAAAAGTGGAGAAAAAGTGGAGCATAAGAGGAGAAAAAGTAGAGAAAAAGTGGAGAAAAAGTGGAGATTAAGAGGAGATTAAGAGGAGAAAAAGTGGAGAAAAAGTGGAGCATAAGAGGAGAAAAAGTGGAGAAAAAAGTGGAGAAAAAGTGGAGAAAAAGTGGAGATTAAGAGGAGAAAAAGTGGAGAAAAAGTGGAGCATAAGAGGAGAAAAAGTGGAGAAAAAGTGGAGCATAAGAGGAGAAAAAGTGGAGATTAAGAGGAGAAAAAGTGGAGAAAAAGTGGAGCATAAGAGGAGAAAAAGTAGAGAAAAAGTGGAGAAAAAGTGGAGATTAAGAGGAGATTAAGAGGAGAAAAAGTGGAGAAAAAGTGGAGCATAAGAGGAGAAAAAGTGGAGAAAAAGTGGAGAAAAAGTGGAGAAAAAGTGGAGATTAAGAGGAGATTAAGAGAAAAAGTGGAGAAAAAGTGGAGCATAAGAGGAGAAAAAGTGGAGAAAAAGTGGAGAAAAAGTGGAGCATAAGAGGAGAAAAAGTGGAGAAAAAGTGGAGAAAAAGTGGAGCATAAGAGGAGAAAAAGTGGAGAAAAAAGTGCAGAAAAAGTGGAGAAAAAGTGGAGCATAAGAGGAGAAAAAGTGGAGATTAAGAGGAGAAAAAGTGGAGAAAAAGTGGAGCATAAGAGGAGAAAAAATGGAGAAAAAGTGGAGAAAAAGTGGAGCATAAGAGGAGAAAAAGTGGAGAAAAAAGTGGAGAAAAAGTGGAGAAAAAGTGGAGCATAAGAGGAGAAAAAGTGGAGATTAAGAGGAGAAAAAGTGGAGAAAAAGTGGAGCATAAGAGGAGAAAAAGTGGAGAAAAAGTGGAGAAAAAGTGGAGTAAAAGTGGAGAAAAAGTGGAGAAAAAGTGGAGCATAAGAGGAGAAAAAGTGGAGAAAAAGTGGAGAAAAAAGTGGAGAAAAAGTGGAGAAAAAGTGGAGCATAAGAGGAGAAAAAGTGGAGATTAAGAGGAGAAAAAGTGGAGAAAAAGTGTAGCATAAGAGGAGAAAAAGTGGAGAAAAAGTGGAGAAAAAGTGGAGCATAAGAGGAGAAAAAGTGGAGAAAAAAGTGGAGAAAAAGTGGAGAAAAAGTGGAGCATAAGAGGAGAAAAAGTGGAGATTAAGAGGAGAAAAAGTGGAGAAAAAGTGGAGCATAAGAGGAGAAAAAGTGGAGATTAAGAGGAGAAAAAGTGGAGCATAAGAGGATAAAAAGTGGAGCATAAGAGGAGAAAAAGTGGAGAAAAAGTGGAGAAAAAAGTGGAGAAAAAAGTGGAGAAAAAGTGGAGCATAAGAGGAGAAAAAGTGGAGCATAAGAGGAGAAAAAGTAGAGAAAAAGTGGAGAAAAAGTGGAGAAAAAGTGGAGCATAAGAGGAGAAAAAGTGGAGAAAAAGTGGAGAAAAAGTGGAGCATAAGAGGAGAAAAAGTGGAGAAAAAGTGGAGAGAAAGTGGAGAAAAAGTGGAGAAAAAGTGGAGAAAAAGTGGAGAAAAAGTGGAGCATAAGAGGAGAAAAAGTGGAGAAAAAAGGGGAGAAAAAGTGGAGAAAAAGTGGAGAAAAAGTGGAGAAAAAGTGGAGCATAAGAGGAGAAAAAGTGGAGAAAAAGTGGAGAAAAAAGTGGAGAAAAAAGTGGAGAAAAAGTGGAGAAAAAGTGGAGCATAAGAGGAGAAAAAGTGGAGATTAAGAGGAGAAAAAGTGGAGAAAAAGTGGAGCATAAGAGGAGAAAAAGTGGAGAAAAAGTGGAGAAAAAGTGGAGAAAAAGTGGAGCATAAGAGGAGAAAAAGTGGAGAAAAAAGTGGAGAAAAAGTGGAGAAAAAGTGGAGATTAAGAGGAGAAAAAGTGGAGAAAAAGTGGAGCATAAGAGGAGAAAAAGTGGAGAAAAAGTGGAGAAAAAGTGGAGAAAAAGTGGAGATTAAGAGGAGATTAAGAGGAGAAAAAGTGGAGAAAAAGTGGAGCATAAGAGGAGAAAAAGTGGAGAAAAAGTGGAGAAAAAGTGGAGAAAAAGTGGAGATTAAGAGGAGATTAAAAGGAGAAAAAGTGGAGAAAAAGTGGAGCATAAGAGGAGAAAAAGTGGAGAAAAAGTGGAGCATAAGAGGAGAAAAAGTGGAGAAAAAAGTGGAGAAAAAGTGGAGAAAAAGTGGAGCATAAGAGGAGAAAAAGTGGAGATTAAGAGGAGAAAAAGTGGAGAAAAAGTGGAGCATAAGAGGAGAAAAAGTGGAGAAAAAGTGGAGAAAAAGTGGAGTAAAAGTGGAGAAAAAGTGGAGAAAAAGTGGAGAAAAAGTGGAGCATAAGAGGAGAAAAAGTGGAGAAAAAGTGGAGAAAAAAGTGGAGAAAAAGTGGAGAAAAAGTGGAGCATAAGAGGAGAAAAAGTGGAGATTAAGAGGAGAAAAAGTGGAGAAAAAGTGGAGCATAAGAGGAGAAAAAGTGGAGAAAAAGTGGAGAAAAAGTGGAGCATAAGAGGAGAAAAAGTGGAGAAAAAAGTGGAGAAAAAGTGGAGAAAAAGTGGAGCATAAGAGGAGAAAAAGTGGAGATTAAGAGGAGAAAAAGTGGAGAAAAAGTGGAGCATAAGAGGAGAAAAAGTGGAGCATAAGAGGAGAAAAAGTGGAGAAAAAGTGGAGAAAAAAGTGGAGAAAAAAGTGGAGAAAAAGTGGAGCATAAGAGGAGAAAAAGTGGAGAAAAAGTGGAGAAAAAGTGGAGCATAAGAGGAGAAAAAGTGGAGAAAAAGTGGAGAAAAAGTGGAGAAAAAGTGGAGCATAAGAGGAGAAAAAGTGGAGAAAAAGTGGAGAAAAAGTGGAGAAAAAGTGGAGAAAAAGTGGAGAATAAATGGAGAAAAAGTGGAGCACCCTTTGGTGCCTTTCATGTGGCACTAAGGGGTGCTTAGCTTTGTATTTAGCCAAAAAAATGAAAAAAAAAATGACGTAGGGTTCCCCCTAGTTTTGTAGCCAGCTAGGGTAAAGCAGACGGCTGCAGCCTGCAGACCACAGCTGGCAACCTCACCTTGGCTGGTAATCCAAAACTGAGGGCACCCCACGCTGTTATTTTAAATTAAATAAATAATTTAAAAAAAAAAAACACGTAGGGGTCCCCCAAAATTGGATCACCAGCCAAGGTAAAGCAGACAGCTGGGGCCTGATATTCTCAGACTAGGGAGGTCCATGGTTATTGGACTCTCCCAAGCCTAAAAATAGCAGGCCGCAGCTGCCCCAGAAGTGGCGCATCCATTAGATGCGCCAATCCTGGTGCTTCGCCCCAGCTCATCCCGCGCCCTGGTGCGGTTGCAAACGGGGTAATATATGGGGTTAATACCAGATGTGTAATGTCACCTGGCATCAAGCCCTGGGGTTGGTGAGGTCAGGCGTCTATCAGATACCCGACATCACCAACCCAGTCAGTAATAAAAAAAAATAGACGACAAACACATTTTTATTTGAAAAAACACTCCCCAAAACATTCCCTCTTTAACCAATTTATTAGAAAGAAAAACAAATCCAGGTCTGGTGTAATCCAAGGGGTTGCCATGACAATCCACACTGTCCCAGTCAATGAAGAGCAGGATGTTCCCCATTGGCTGGGAGAGCAATGCAGTGACCTGAGCTAACATCAATGGGTCAGCCCAGGTCACTGCAGGGGAGTGACAAGTGCTGCTGTCAGCGAGGTACATTACCTGCGCTGATCTCCAGCACACTGACAGCCCCTGTCACTGAGTTCAATGACCGGCGCCTTCACACCAAGTATCGCGAGAGGTCCGTGACGTCACCGCCAGTGTCAGTCTCGGGTCGGAAGCGATAGGTGATGTGACAAGCGGCGGCCATGGAGGACAGTGACAGCGCTGAGGTCGGGATGGCGGGACTTCATCACCGCAGGTAAGCCGAGCGGGGGGGGGGGGGGGCTTGTGTGTGTGTGTGCGTGTGTGTATATGTATGTGTACATGCCGCGGGCAGGAGGGGGCGGAGCGAGCTGAGCGGGAAGTGTGGGCTTCCTGCACGTAACTAAGATAAACATCGGGTTACTAACCAAAGCGCTTTGCTTGAATACCCGATGTTTATCTTGGTTACCAGCTTGTGGCAGGCTGCCAGCGATGGCTCCTGCACACTGTAGCTGGGAGGGGGGGGGGTGTGCGTGAGTGAGAGTGTGTGTGTGTGTGTGTGTATATGTATGTATACATGCCGCGGGCAGGAGGGGGCGGAGTGAGCTGAGCGGGAAGTGTGGGCTTCCTGCACGTAACTAAGATAAACATCGGGTTACTAACCAAAGCGCTTTGCTTGGATACCCGATGCTTATCTTGGTTACCAGCTTCTGGCAGGCTGCCAGCGATGGCTCCTGCACACTGTAGCTGTAAAAAGCCCTGCTTTTTGCTGCTAGAACCGTTCTCGAACGTATCTAGAACTATCGAGCTTTTAGCAAAAAGCTCGAGTTCTAGTTCGATCTCGAACAGCCCAAAAATCACTCGAGCCTAGAACTGGAGAACCACGAACCGCGAACCGCGCTCAACTCTACTTAAGACGGAAAGACCCACAAACAAGCAAGACCTGAAGGCTGCGGCTGTAAAGGCCTGGCAAAGCATTAAGAAGGAGGAAACCCAGCGTTTGGTGATGTCCATGGGTTCCAGACTTAAGGCAGTGATTGCCTCCAAAGGATTCGCAACAAAATATTGAAAATAACATTTTTTTTTGGGGTTTGGTTTATTTGTCCAATTACTTTTGACCTCCCAAAATGTGGAGTGTTTGTAAAGAAATGTGTACAATTCCTACAATTTCTATCAGATATTTTGGTTCAAACCTTCAAATTAAACGTTACAATCTGCACTTCAATTCTGTTGTAGAGGTTTCATTTCAAATCCAATGTGGTGGCATGCAGAGCCCAACTCACGAAAATTATGTCACTGTCCAAATATTTCTGGACCTAACTGTATATATATAGATATATATATAGATAGATAGATATACATGTATATGTCGCGGGCGGAGGAGGGGACGCTGTGCTCACCCACTGCTTGGGTCCGGCTACTGCTGCTGCTGCTCGGTGGTGGCTCGAGCGGTGGGCCGGATCCCGGGGACTCGAGCGGTGTTCCTCGCCCGTGAGTGAAAGGGGGTGGTGTGGTTTGGGGATATTGTCCGTGACACCACCCACGGTTGTGGTGAGGTTGTGACACCACCGCTGCTCTGGACGGGGATCCCGGGAGCGATGACAGGGAGCAGCTCAGATGTTGGTTCTCCCCTCCGTGGGTAGGGGGTTGTTTATCTCGGGGCCCGGTGAGGGTTAAGGATGGCAGGCGGGTTACGGGGCCTGGTGAGGTGCAGGGTCGCGGGGGCAGTACGGTGCCGCATGGCACGATGGTACTCACTCAGCCAGTAATTTACACGGAGTGTCTGGTCAAACAAACGGCTGGATGGACGGGTCCCACAGGCGGCTGCGGTGTTTTTCCCCTGACCCCAGGTTGGTAGTGTAAGTCCTTTCCTGCACCTTCGTGTATGCTCTTCCTGCGCTCCGGTTTCCAGCTGGCTCCCGGGTTCGGTACCGGTGGGCCACCGCCCAGCCCCGGCTACCTACGGTTCCACCAAGACTGTCTTCCCGGCTCCCGCAGACGGCCACTACCGTCTGCCTGACTGGCTACACGAGGGCCCTAGGCTCCAACCTAGGCCCCTGTCTGTGTCTGCCTCTCTGCAGACCTCCTCTCTCTTCCTCTGCCTGGACTTCACTGCGTTGTTTCCTGCCTCAGACCAGCTAGACTCCTGGGTGGGCGTCTCCATCTGCCTGACTCCGCCCACCTGGTGTGTCTGTCTGAACCCGAGGGAAGAAATCAGGTCTCACTGGGGGTGCCTGCTGTGAATTGCTGGGGGTGGGGGTGTGTGTGTGTTGTTACCTGTGGCCCCTGGCTTGTATATATATATAATATGTACTGTGTAATGGCAGTGTCTGACCATACAAGACCATGGTCAGATCATACCACGTCTCCCAGGACGCAAAACAGTATATAAACAGGTCAGCAAGGGATCACAGCTGCTGCTTCCTGTGAGGTAAAGCATTTCCCTGACTTTTTAAAAACATGCTTTACCTCACAGAAAGAATCAGCTGTTTTTCTGGGCTGTAATGTCTTTATTCTCTTTTGAGTCGTTTCCTGACCAGGAACTGTGATATGTTCAGAACATGATCCTGTATAGTGAGACCATTACCATCATTACACATGTAATAACACTAGAAAAAGAATATATTGTACCATTATAAAAATATTTCTATTAAGTATATTAAAATATCGCTGGAATAAAAAAAAATCAAAGGTACTAGCAAAACTTGCAGGGACATGTAGTTCATATGAAATTACAAAAAAGTGCCAAAATGCTTATTATTGGGGTATGTTTAGGATCCAATAATTAATATATCACATCACTAAATGACTAAAAGTTTATACATAGATATATATATGTGTAAAGACAATATAGTATTGCGTATGCAAAGTACATCTATTTAACATAATATTTGAAACAAGCGACTGGTCAAAGAATGTCCCATTCTCATAGGTAAAGCTAGCTGATTGCTTTAGTAGTCATTAGTTGTTACACATATCTATTTGTATGAAGATGGCACTGGTCATATCAAGAAAAGGTCACTTACAAGGAAAACATATGGATATAGATGTCCCCGCCACCTCATCTTTATCCATACATTTGCCTTGTATGTGCACTTTGCTTGATATGACCAGTGCCATCTAGTTTAGGGGTCACCATCTCCCCATTTCCTAGAGACAGGGTTTCCTTTCCCTTTTGTCATTTTCTGGGTACTTCCCCGTACCTAGCGTGACAGCTTGGCAGATTTACAAGGGGGTGAGGTGGAAGAAAGATGCCAGTGCTCCTCAGGTGCCACCTCTGCACTTTCAGCAAGTGACTGGGTAGAAGACAATGCAAAGGAAATGGCAGCACTGTCAGCCATCCAATCTAAATCCTCCTCAACATGTTGTGGCCCCATCATTCACCCAGCAGAACTAGGCCTACGAAATCACACAGAAAGTTGTGTGGCCTGCTTGCACCAGAGGAAGGCATTTCATTTGGCATGTAACAAGCACAGATTGATCACATCGTCTTCCTGCAGCACATAGACCATCAACACCATGGCCATGTCCTTGTCGCCTAGTTGATGCTGTCCTCCTGTTTTTACCACTCCAAAAAAAATGCAAAAAAAATGCAAGAAGAGAAGACACTATATTAGGGATGGATGAAAAATGCTGGATTACAGCAGCCTTCAACAGACTGTATTACAGCTGTATTCACAATGCTATATTAGGCCTACATGGACCAGGCTGAATTAGGACAGGATGCATGAGGCTGGATTAAGCCGGTATGCAACACGCTGTAGTAGAACTGGATGCACAAGGCTGGATTAGAGCAGTATGGACCAGGCTGTTTTAGGGCTGGATGTACGATGCTGGATTAAAGCAGTATAAACCAGACTGTTTTAGGGCTTGGATGCACTTTAACGAGGTTGTCCACTACTAATACAACCCCTTCTCATTCCCCATGTATCCTCCAATTAAAATAAAAAAGCTAAATTCTCTGACGGTGGCTTTATTACAGTGATTCTGGCATGTGCTTTCCTGGAGTTTTCTTAAGGTTGTTGGGGACAGTGAAAATGGTGTTGATTGAGTGACGTCATAATCTCCCATAAGTGTCAGGAGAGAGAGTCCCCGGACCTCTTTAATTACTCCAGCTCGGGAGGCGAGTGTAGGATTTTTTTTATTTCAATTGTGGGAAACTTGTGGAATGACAAGGGGTCATCCCAGTAGTGGACAACCCCTTTAAGTATGGTCTCATAGACATTAATGAAAGCCTTAAGGTACCATCACACTAAGCGACGCTCCAGCGATCCCACCAGCAACCTGACCTGGCAGGGATCGCTGGAGCGTTGCTACACGGGTTGCTGGTGAGCTTTCAACCAGGGAGATCTCACCAGCAACCAGTGACCAGCCCCCAGCCAGCAGCGACGCATGGAAGCGATGCTGCGCTTGGTAAATATCGGGTAACCAACCCGATATTTACCTTGGTTAACAGCGCACACCGCTTAGCGCTGGCTCCCTGCACTCCTAGCCAGAGTTAATTACCCGATGTGTAGTCTGGCTATGTGGGCAGGGAGCAGGGAGCCGGCACTGACAGCGTGAGAGCGGCGGACGCTGGTAACGAAGGTAAATATTGGGTAACCAAGGAAAGGGCTTCTTGGTTACCCGATATTTACCTTTGTTACCAGCATCCGCAGAAGCCGGCTCCCTGCTCACTGCACATTCAGTTGTTGCTCTGTCGCTGTCACACACAGCGATGTGTGCATCACAGCGGGAGAGCAACAACTAAAAAATGGTCCAGGACATTCAGCAACAACCGGCGACCTCACAGCAGGGGCCAGGTTGTTGCTGGATGTCACAATAAGCAACATCGCTAGCAAAAGTCGTGCCTCAGCAGCGATGTTGCTAGCGATGTTGCTTAGTGAGACGTGGCCTTTAGATGCTACAAATCAAAGATTGTCCTGAGCATAACACAATTGTCTGCATGAATGATAACTTATTTAATTCCATATCAGCTTTATTACCATGGCTGTTGGGGCCATAGTGGTATTGTTAGGGCCAGGTGGACGGGCAGACCCAGGAGGTTGATCCACTGGGCTGAACACCTCACCGAGGGCAAGGTGCCCGGTAGCCGGAGCACTACAGGTAGCAGGACAGTCCGTTCAGAGGAGTGTAGAAGTCCCTGGGACCACGGAGTCACTGAAGGTAGTCCGGGTGACGGAGCTCAGGTTCGGAGGCCGAGATGACGTCAGGCAGAGTCCGGAACCGACGGAGCGAGAAGACGGGTCACCACAGGGATCGGAGATGGTATGAACTTGACGGGATGGCAGACCGTCACCGTTCGGGGTTCGGGTATCGTCAGAACCGGTTGGCGAGGCAGGAGCGGCTCTAGGAGAGAGATAGGTAAGTATACCACAAAACACAAGGAGACCTGACTCCTAGCTTAGCAAAACACGAAGAACAGGCCCCGCCCACTTGGAAAGGATCTCCCTATATACCCTGTACCTGATTCTTCAATATCCTGTTGGAGGACACTGGCCCTTTAAGAGAGGGTCAATGACCGCGCGCGCGCCCTAATGCGCATGCGCGAGGCCCGGGTGCCAGAAGCCAGAGCAGGGAGCGGTGAACAGGAGGCAGGAGAGCCGGGCTGGAGCAGGGTTGCCGACGGGCGCCGGGAGCGGGGACCAGGCTGCCTGGGGACCGCAGGTGATGGGGCATGGAGGCTGTGGAGCGGGGGGCGCCTGGCAGAGGAGCCGGGAAGCGAGGCAGGGGAGCCGGGGAGCGTGGCAGGGGAGCCGGGAAGCGAGGCAGGGGAGCCGGAGAGCGTGGCCGGGGAGCCGGGGAGCGTGACAGGTATTCACAAAGGAAGTCACCAGCTCTGCTAGAAACATCTACAAACAAGATCACAAGGTCAGCTCAAGGACTTATATCTATGTAAATGTTTTTCCTTTAGTTTTATATAGAAATTCTAAAAGACTTCATTCATAACAAAAAAGACGTGTGTTGTATTTTGATGAATCCACCCATAACTGGCAGCCAAATTTCACGCAGCAGCGTAAGAAATGAGGCCACTGAAGAAGTTTACTTTCCTAGTAATCCAAGGCTTAGCGAAGCCAAAGACTATCATGCATTGTCCAAAAATCCGAGACAACCCCCAGATATCCATTCTCTTGTCTGCTGTTGTCTTCGGAATTCCTGATCTAAATAGCAGCAGCTTTTCATTCTCTTTTATTATCATTTAATTCAAATCAGATTTTCTTGTCCCTATCAGCATCTTTACCTCAAAATGCCTTTTAGATCTTGGTCTCGGCTGCGCTTTTTTGTTCCCCCCATACTTCCTTGTCTTGATGTTTTCAATTTGCCTTCTGAAGTTTTCGTGTGTTGGATGAAGCTCAATGGTTCATTATTTCATTTAGATCCAAACATAAAACCCTGTATTTTTATCGTTAAGTAGAGGTAGGAAATCCTATAAACACAGCAACATGTAGATCCTGAAATTAGCAGGCTAGGAAATCTTAATCTGAGCTCGGCAAAACATGAACGTAGAGGGGGGATTTAAATCAGAAGCCACAAGGTCATGTAAAGTGGGTGGGGAGAAAATTCCTCTTCCCTGCAAATAAACTGATTTCTCTACAAATGTATGAGGGCAATTTCAGCTCTCATAAAGGATAGTGGCTGCCATTTCATCTGATCAAGAATTTGAAAAAGAATAACAGATTTAAGAGGGCTTTCCTGGAGAATGCAACGCAAACTCTAATCAATGCAAGAGGCATATGTTTATTTATACGGCCTGTGTTGGCATGCAGTCTCTCACTATACTGATGTGCCAAAGAACGAAAAAGGATCAATCATTAAAAAGTAAAAGGATTAAAGAGAAAGAAAATAGAGAAAAAAATTCTATTTGTTAGCTTGAATTAAAAATGTAAATCTGAGGCCTGAACTAGGTCGAATGTATCAATCGGGCAAAGGAGTTTAACTTTGCTGCAACTTTAAAAGGTGTTCAACAGTTCTAACCAGGAGCATAACTAGAAAACGGGCACCTATGACAAATTTGCAATATGGCTCCTCTTCTTCTATAAGAAGTGAGTCAGCTAGCTTGAATTTGTGTTATGGGCTATACTTAGCAGAAATTGCTCTAAAGCCCCCGTCACATTTAACGACTTACCAGCGATCCCGAAAATGATGTGACCTGATAAGGATCGTTGGTAAGTCGCTAGGAGGTCACTGATGAGATGTCACACAGTCAGATCTTACCAACGACGCAGTAACGATCAGCGACCTGTATAACGATCTCGGCGGGTGTTGGGACTGTGTTAGGAGGTCGTTGGTAGGCGTCAAACACAGTGATGCCTCCTGCCCAGCAGGACATCGCCTTTGAAGAAAATGGTCCCAATCATTCAGCAACGACTAGTGATCTCACAGCAGGGGCCTGATCGCTGGTAAATGTCAAACATAACGAGATCGCTGCTGCGTCATGGTGATGCAACAACGATCACGTTAGCGATCTCGTTAGTTATCTCGTTGTGTGTGATGGGGCCTTAAGGGTACACTCACACAAGCGTATGACTTGGACAAGTGCAATGCGAGAAAATCTTGCATTACACTCAGACCAATGTTATTCAATGAGGGAGAGAAGATAGTCAGCTTTTTCCTCTTCCAGTTTCTGGATGAGAGAAAAGTCACAGCATGCTGCGATTGTCAGTGAGAGTCGTGTCAGTCACACCCATAAAAGTTTATGGGTGCGAGTGAAACATCAGACTGCACTTGGATGACATCCGAGTGCAGTGCAATAATCGCATCAGCTGACAATGGAGGAGATAGGGGAGATTAATCCCTCCCTCTCCTCCACAGCTGTGATTTGATCGCAAAATGGGATCACAGTTACATTACACTTGGCTTACGCTGGCAGCACAATGGGAGCCAAGAGTTATTAGCATATCGCATCCAATGCAGTCCCATTAGATGCCATACCATCGTGTGAATTCAACCTTATACTGGTCAAAAATAAATATATATAGTGTAGTGCTATGCAACAATTCTATGCAGGATAAAATGGCCAATTTTGAAGAGCAGTGAATTTATCTTCCGTCTACTGCACTAAGTTTCCTTGACCAACCACTGTATCTACTACGGTCTGGATTGTAGCCCATTTCTTGGTGTCCTAAATGCTAAGTAATAAATAATATACTTATCTATGCCTTCAGGGAGGCTTCTGAATGGCTCAAAATTTATTCTGCAGCAGGAAACATTCAGTTGATACTATTAAAGATGTATCTCAGTGCAAAGGTGAACAATGAGTCCTGGAAGTGATGATGTGGCCTTCACAGAGCCCTGATCTCAACATCATTGAGTCTACCTGTGATTGCATGAAGAGACAGAAGTATTTGTAAAGCCTACATCCATAGAGGATCTGTGGTTAGTTCACCAAGATGTTTCTGACAAGTTCCTTGAAAAACATTGAACAAGTGTACCTAGAAGAATTGATGCTATTTTGAAAGCAGATGGCGGTCACATAAACTATTGATTTGTTTTATATGTTTATATGTTTCTTTTGGTCATTCACTTTTCATATTTTTAATTGATAAAAAATAAACAGTTAACACTTTTATTTTTTTAAAGCTTTCTAATTTTGCTGCATTTTTTCCACGGCACTCACTGTGTGTAGAATAAGTCCTAAAAGTCTGTATAATGGATGATGACTGCAGGGATCCACTGATCCTAATGAAAAGGTGACTCCATGGAGAGGCACACTTTCACTTGGCTGTTTGCATCTACAGAGTGAACATAGATGCTGAAAACCTTTCGCTAAGACCCCTGTTCCTAGGATCAGTGAGATGACCCGTATTAGGACATCACCATTCACAAATTATCAAAGATCAAGGGCTCTGCAGGGTGAAGGGGGGGACAATCAATGAGCCAGAGGCTTTTTGGGAGAGGGGGTAAAATCTCTGTGGGGTTATGGGCCATGGGCTCTGTAGGGACAGTGTCTAATTAATTCATACTGTGCTATTCTTGCTGTCAAAGGTGATTTTTCTGTGAACATGTCTTCTTAAAAAAATATTTTTATGTTGTTTGAATGTATTATATACACAGGATATGCATAAATGTATTGTAGATGGGTAACGCTCATCTGTCTCCTTAATGGACCCCCATCATTCATCCTGTCAGAGGGGAGCTGATTACACATGAACAGCTCTGACTCCATTAGGCCCCCTTCACACGTCAGTGATTCTGGTACGTATGATGTCCGTTTTCATACGTACCGTAATCACAGACATACGCAGTCCCATTAATATCAATGGGTCTGCGCGCACATCAGTGTTGCCACAAGGACCGTGAGTCCGTATGGAGCACACACGTGTCTGAGTGTTCCACACAGAGACAAGTCTGTTTTTCTACAGCAGCACTGATGTCACACAGACCACACAGTGGTGTGAGCCATGTGACACGTACTGGAGAAAACGCATGTCTTTGAAATAAAATTATTTTCTATACTCACCTGTCTCCAGCGCTGCTGTCTTCGGCGCTGCTGTCTTCGGCAGTGCTGTCACTTGCTTCAGGGCCCGATGATTATGCTCATACATATTCACTGTGCGGCCCGGAAGCAGCAGCACCAGATGAGTAAAAAGTTCCTGTTCTCCATGTGCTATCATGGATAGCAGATGGAGAACACGTGTGCCAAAATCACAGCACACGGAGGGACATATGTACCTTCAACAGTTCCAAAAAGTACACACCATATTTGCTTTTCCACTTCGAAACTCCCATATTGTATGCAATACATCCCCGTTCTTCAGGTAGTGATCCCCACAGATATACTGTAGGTATGCCAGAAGCGTGCAAAAATGGAATAACCCTTTAAATTTGAACATTTTGAAATATATCATTATTTCAAGGAAATAAAATAAAAATAAATGAAGTGTGGAATTGCACATTTTTAACTCCTGAGTCCTTGGTCAATCAGGTGTCGTGGTTTTGAACAGAATAAAACTTACTCATCAGCACTACCTATATTTCCTTACTATTGAGTAGCCAGGATGCTTGAAGGCTGAAATACTGCCTGCCATAAAGGATTCTGGGAACGGAAGACGAGAACAAGACATTACTGTCTGGGACTTAACACGACCTTTTCTTTCCGGGTTACATAGAACAGCAAGTACGTCTCGTAAGAACAAAGCATCTGCTGAACTATTCTTAGTGTCACCCTATGGAGACTATTGATGAGTGCCTCCATTGATCCTATAGGATTATACATGGAGCATCATCTTGGGCCCTTGTACAAGAAGTAATCAGAGTCACATCTACAATTAAGCAATATTACCTCTGCTAGAACTAATTAAGAATTTTAACAGTTGTCTCAGCCGATTGAAGATAAGCTCTTAACATAATTGTCTAAAGCTGTTACTTACAGTAAAGCAGATTTTATATTCAAGGGGAAAATCCCAGCAGTGTTGCAAATGAATATAGGCGTGTAGTAATAGAAAATAATTTTCAAGTACATTCTGTGCCCCCAGGCATCTCCTCCATAGATGAAACACCAGGAACAGCTATTTAAGTATTTCCTAGTCACCTTGTTATATACCAGATGGGAGAAACGGAGAGAATCAGATCAGAGGTTGATCTATCCTAATATATTCCATGGAATTTGCCCCAGAACCATGTCCTTTCCTTTAATAACTTCTAAATAATAATGGTGATGGGTTTTGTCATTCTTTTTTTTTCCAAGGACATGATTTTATTAAAATATATAAATTATGATGTGTTTAAAACATGACCTCTCTGTAAGAACTAAAGATGTATGAAGTCTCACCATAAGGGCAGAGTCGCACGAGCGTATGAATCAGACGAGTGCAATGTGAGAAAATTTCGCATTGCACTCGGACCAATGTTACTCAGTGAGGGAGGGAAGATAGTCAGCTTTCTTCTCATCTAGATTCTGGATGAGAAAAAAGTCACAATATGCTGTGATTGGATGCTGAATTTGTGCGAGAGTCGCCAATACAAGTCAATGGGTGGGAGAAAAAAAACGGACGCCATACGGACGGCACATGGACCATCTTAGTGCCATCTGATTTTTACTGACACATTACAATTCTTTAGCACATAGAAGCTTAAGGGGGCTTTACATGCTGCGATATCATTAATGAATTATTGTCGGGATCGCGGTCTTTGTGACGCACATCCGGCGTCATTAACGATATCGCAGTGTGTGACAAGTGCAAGCAACCTTAAATGATTGCAAAAGTGGTCAAAATCGTTTGCCGCGGATAGGTCGTCCTGAAACTAAAAATCATTCTCTGCTTATTAGCGATGTTGTTTCTCGTTCCTGCGGCACCACACATCACTGTGTGTGACACCACAGGAGCGATGAACATCTCCTTACCTGCCTCCACCGGCAATGCAAAAGGAAGTAGGTGGGCGGGATGTTACGTCCCGCTCATCTCTGCCCCTCCGCTTCTATTGGACGCCTGCCGTGTGACGTCGCTATGACGCCGCACGAACCGCCCCCTTGGAAAGGAGGTGGATTGCTGGCCAGAGCGACGCCGCAGGGCAGGTAAGTGCAAGTGACGCGGGTAAGCGAGGTTGTGCGGCACGGGCAGCGATTTGCCCGTGTCGCACAACCGACGGGGGCGGGTATGATCGCTTGCGATCTCGCTAGCGAGATCGCAGCATGTAAAGTACTCTTACGAATGCTGTAAATGGTCCTGTAAATAACTGTAAATGAATAATAGTTGCTGAGAAAAAAAAGGATTGCACACGGACAGCAAGTGAGAAAAAAATCGTCCAACTTTCCTGGATGAAAATTGGACCAATTTTTAATACTCTCATGCCATGTGACCCCAGCCTAATGAGGATTTCTGTGAATGGTGGATCCTGTGTTATCAGACGTGGATTGAGGTGTTTTCCTTTCTCAACAAAGGACAGGATGTATGAGTCTAAAAAAAACATTGGCCATATTGAAGATTCACTATGGATAAATAAGACTGTACAAAGTGTAATAAAACAAAAACAAAGAGTGTTTAAAATTTTGAAGGTTGAGAAAACAGAAATAGCATTTCAGGAGTATAAAGATAGCAATAGGAAATTTAAAAAAGAAATGAAGCAAGCAAAATTAGCTACTCAAATAAAAATCGCCAAGGACATTAAAATAAATCCCAAAATCTTTTATAAATACATTAATGCCAAAAAAGGAATACAAAGGATAGTATCGGCCCTTACAATATAATAACAAGTTAGTTATTGTGGACAAAGAAAAGACTGAGATATTAAACAGGCACTTCTCATTAGTGTTCACCAAGGAACTGACTGTTCCAGGGTTCATTCAACAAGTCAAAAATCAAAGTTCACCACCCAATATAATTAATTTAACACAAGAAGAAGTACGCCTATGTCTGAGTAAATTAAACATTGACAAATCCCCTGGGCCAAATGGCATTCATCCACGAAAAATAAGGGAATTGAGCTCAGTAATTGACAGACCGCTGTATTTCATCTTTTTAGGCAGGCTTTACACGTTGCGACATCGCTAGCAATTGCTATCAATGTCCAGCGCAATAGTACCCGCCCCCGTCACACATGCGATATGTAGTGATTGCTGCCATAGCGAACATTATCGCTACGGCAGCGTCACACGCACATACCTGCTCAGTGACGACTCTGTGACCGCCGAACAATCCCTCCTTCAAGGGGGAGGTGCGTTCGGCGTCACATCGACGTCACCGCGACGTCACTAATTGGCCAGCCAATAGAAGCGGAGGGGCGGAGATGAGCGGGACATAACATCCCGCCCACCTTCTCCCTTCCGCATTGCCGTCGGGACGCAGGTAAGAAGATGTTTGTCGCTCCTGCGGGTTTACACACAGCAATGTGTGGAGCTGCAGGAATGACAAACAATATCGTACCTGCGGTCGAACCGACATTATGGAAATGAACGACGTTACACAGATCAGCGATATTGTACGCTTTTGTGCTCGTTCATCGTCGCACCTAGGATTTACACATTGCGATGTCGCTACCAGCGCCTGATGTGCGTCACTAATGACGTGACCCCGACGATATATCGGTAGCGATGTCGCAACGTTTAAAGCCCCCCTTAGACTCACTTATAACAGGGTTGGTGCCTCAGGATTAGAGGATTGCTGATGTTGATGCAACTACCGTCCAGTAAGCCTGACATCAGTAGTGTGCAAAGTTTTTGAGGGCATTTTAAGGGATGACATGCAAAAATATATTGCAGAAAATAATATAATAACTGACAGACAGCAGCATGGATTCATGAAACATAAGTCGTGTCTAACCATGTTGGGGTTCTAAGAGGAGGTAAGTGAAAATCTGGATATTGGTAATGCAGCTGATGTGATTTATTTGGACTTTGCAAAGGCATTTGATAATGTACCTGTCACGCTTCCCGGGTCCTCACCCCCGCTCCCCGGCTCACCTGCCACGCTCCCCGCTCTCCAGCCACCGGATCCCGTCCGTCCCAGGGTCCCTGGACCCCGATCCCGGCGCCCGACAGCTTCCCTGGACCTGGCCGGCTCCCCTGCGTCCTCCTCGCAGCCTCCTTCCCTGGCTTCTGGCACTCGGGCGGCGCGCATGCGCATTAGGGCGCGCGCGCGGTCACTGACCCTTTCTTAAAGGGCCAGCGTCCATTAACAGGAAATGAGGTTGCACAGGTACAGGGTATATAGGGGGTCATTGTCCAAGGGGGCGGGGCCTGATCTTCGTGTTCCCTGAGCTAGGAGTCAGGTCTCCTGGTGTTTATGTGCCTATACTCACCTATCTCTCTTTGTAGAGCCGTACCTGCCGCGCCATCCAGTCTGCCGTGTCCTGAACCCCGCACGCTGTCCGTCTGCCAACTGACAGTCCGTACCATCTCGGATCCCTGCGGTGACCCGTCATCCCGCTCCAGAGGTTCCGGACCCCGCCTACTATCATCTCGGCTTCCGAACCTGAGCTACGTCACCAGTACCACCATCTGTGACTCCGTGGTCCCAGGGACTCCTCCGCTGCCCTCACTTGCACGGACTGTTCTGCCGCCCTTCAGTGCTTCAGCTGCCGGACTCCTTACCACCATCTTAGAGTCCGGTCCAGTGGATCCACCTCCTGGGTCTACCCGACCGCCCGGCCGTGACAGTAAGATCAGGCCATGGATCCCGCTGCAGCACTATTGGCCCTGCAAGAGGAACTCCAACGCCAGCGTGAAGTCCAGACCCGCATGCTGCAATTTATGACCTCCGTGGACACCCGCCTGTACACGTTACAAGCTTCCATGACGCCTGCGGCACCCAGGTCCTCCAATGGACAATCCACGGCTCCCGCACCAGTGGCAGCCTCGTCGGGTGCTTCCCAACTCCGGTTGGCTTCACCACCTCGTTATGCTGGAGATCCCAAGACCTGCAGGGGCTTCATTAACCAGTGTTCCCTTCATTTCACGCAGCTGCCACATCTGTTCGCCTCTGACCAAGCCAAGGTCGCCTTTATAATGTCTCACCTGGAGGGCGAGGCGCTGGCGTGGATGAACCCCTTGTGGGAAAAGGAGGACCCTATGACCAAGGATCTTCAAGAGTTCCTGCAGGCCTTTCGCAGCACTTTTGACGAGCCGGGACGCGCCTCTGCGTCTGCTTCATCCCTTCTCCGCTTGCGTCAAGGAACACTGACGGTGGGCCAATACGCCATTCGTTTCCGCACGTTGGCTTCAGAACTCAGCTGGAATAATGAGGCCCTAACAGCCGCCTTCTGGGAGGGTCTCTCAAGCCGCATCAAAGACGAGTTGGCGGGCCGTGACGTGCCCTCCACCCTAGATGCCCTGATTGCCCTAGCAACTCGAGTAGACATCCGTTTTCAGGAGCGCTCCAAAGAGCTGTCTCGGGAGAGACGTCCAGTCCGGCATCCCTCTCCTCCACAGAAGACCTCCGTACCTCAGTCTTCTACCGCTGGGATTCCCGTCCACGAGCCCATGCAGATTGACCGGATACGGCAGTCCGAACAACGACGAGCAGAGCGGCTCGCTAAGGGCCTCTGCTTTTACTGTGGTGAGGACACACACCTCCTCCGTTCCTGTCCGGAAAGGCCGGGAAACTCCAAAGCCTAGGGTTGGTAGGAGAGGCCACCCTAGGTGCTGGGACTCTCTCTGATCCGGTCACATGGACCGTGCAAGTGACAACGGGAGAGACGCGGTTCACGGCTGAGGCCTACCTCGATTCCGGGGCAGCAGGCAATTTCATCCAGCAAGCCACCGTGGACAAATACCAAGTGCCTGTTATTCCACTCAACAAGCCCCTGGTGATTGCCTCTGTAGATGGGAGACCCCTTTCTGACACCATCTCCTGGACCACCAGGCCGGTTGAACTGCGGATCGGTGCTCTTCACACCGAGACCATCGCCTTCTACGTCCTCCCTCACATGTCCCATCAGATCCTGCTGGGTCTTCCATGGTTACGGGCCCACGAACCATCAGTCAGCTGGGGTACAGGCGACATCACCCGCTGGGGTTCTTCGTGTCATGAGAGATGTCTAAAATCCACACAACCCATCCGACAACCTCTGGTTCCTGAGAACCTACCGGGGCTGCCCTCGGCCTATTGGACCTTTGCGGATGTCTTTGATAAAAAGGAATCCGAGGTACTGCCGCCACATCGTCCATACGATTGTGCCATCGACCTGCTCCCTGGAACAACGCCACCACGAGGACGGATATATCCTTTATCTCCAGCCGAAACAAGGGCTATGTCTGCTTACATCTCAGAGAGCCTGGCAAGGGGATTCATTCGGAGGTCCTCCTCTCCTGCTGGAGCAGGTTTCTTCTTTGTCAAGAAAAAAGAGGGCGATTTACGCCCCTGCATCGACTACCGGGGTCTGAATCAGATCACAGTCAAAAACAAGTACCCTCTGCCGCTCATCCCCGAATTGTTTGACCGACTTAGGGGGGCTCGTGTGTTCACCAAGCTGGACCTTCGGGGTGCTTACAATCTGGTGCGCATCCGCTCTGGTGACGAATGGAAGACCGCGTTCAATACGCGCGATGGACATTATGAGTACTGCGTGATGCCCTTCGGCCTGTGTAATGCTCCTGCCGTCTTCCAAGAACTGGTGAACGACGTGTTCCGAGACCTCCTCTACACCTGTGTGGTAGTATATCTAGATGACATCCTTGTCTTCTCTCCGGACCTCTCAACCCACAGAGAGCACGTACAGCTGGTTCTACGAAGATTGAGAGAGAATCGCCTGTACGCAAAGTATGAGAAGTGTGTCTTTGAGCAGTCTACACTCCCCTTTTTGGGGTACGTCATCTCTGAGACTGGACTGCAGATGGATCCCAAGAAGGTCTCCGCCATTCTCAACTGGCCTCCCCCTTCTGGACTGAAAGCAATCCAACGCTTCCTGGGATTCGCCAACTACTACCGCCAATTCATCCCTCACTTCTCTGCTCTGACTGCTCCACTTTCCGCTTTGACTAAGAAAGAGGCAAATCCAAAGGACTGGTCGCCTGCGGCCGACGCCGCGTTTGGCTCATTGAAGCGAGCTTTTGCTTCCTCTCCTGTACTCCACCGTCCGGAGTTAAACCGCCAGTTCACCTTGGAGGTGGATGCCTCCTCCTCAGGAGCCGGAGCAGTGCTCATGCAGAAATCCTCCTCCGGGAAGATGGTGACTTGCGGATTCTTCTCCAAGGGCTTCTCAGCGTCTGAACGCAACTACACCATCGGGGACCGAGAGCTCTTGGCAGTCAAACTGGCACTGGAGGAATGGCGCTACCTCCTGGAAGGTGCAGTGTATCCCGTGATAATTTACACTGACCACAAGAACTTGGAATACCTGCGGTCCGCTCAGCGACTGAACCCACGGCAAGCCAGGTGGTCTTTATTCTTTGCCAGGTTTGACTTTCAGCTTCACTTCCGACCCGCGGACAAGAATGTACGCGCTGATGCCTTGTCCAGGTCTTTCATGCCCATGGAGCAGGAGGAAGCGACTACCCAACCCATCATCTGTCCTAGCAACATCGTTCCGGTGGCCCCTGTCACTCTAGCCCAGATACCGCCCGGGAAGACCTATGTCTCTGAGACCGACAGGCAAAAAGTGTTACACTGGGGTCATGCATCAAAAACAGCCGGCCATGCAGGCCAGAAGAGAACATGGGGTGCGATTGTACGCCATTACTGGTGGCCATCCCTTCGCACGGACGTCGCTGCTTTTGTCTCTGCCTGCTCCTCCTGTGCCAGGAACAAGACGCCCAACCACTTGCCCCAGGGCCGTCTTCTGCCTCTGCCGATACCCTCAGTCCCGTGGCAACACATAGCTATGGACTTTATTACGGACTTGCCATTATCCTCCGGGCACACAGTTATATGGGTCGTGGTTGATCGATTCTCCAAAATGGCCCACTTCGTTCCTATGGCCGGACTGCCCTCAGCTCAGGAACTCGCGGAAGCCTATATACATCACATCTTTCGCTTGCATGGCTTTCCATCCCACATCGTGTCCGACAGAGGAACCCAGTTCACCTCCCGCTTCTGGAGGGCTCTATGCAAACATCTGGGAGTGACTCTGGACTTTTCCTCTGCTTACCATCCTCAGTCTAATGGCCAAGTGGAGAGGGTCAATCAAATCTTGACCTCATACCTACGTCACTATGTCAACGCCCATCACGACGACTGGTCCTCGCTTCTGCCTTGGGCTGAATTCGCCCATAACCACCACGTCAGTGAGTCATCCTCCAAATCACCCTTCCATGTTGTTTACGGACTTCAGCCCGCCGTCCCGCTGCCTATATCCCCTTCATCGGATGTCCCGGCTGCTGATACTGCTGTCCGTGACTTTGCTACCATTTGGGACTCTGTCAAGGCGTCCCTTGGGCGCGCTTCCCAGCGGATGAAGAAACACGCTGACAAGAGACGTCTGGATCCTCCGTGTTTCTCTCCTGGTGATCTGGTCTGGCTTGCTTCCCAGTACATCCGATTGAAGATACCGTCCTACAAGCTGGGTCCTCGCTACATCGGGCCGTTTAAGGTCCTCCGCAAGATCAATGAGGTATCCTACAAGCTACAGCTCCCGGCCACGATGAGGATACCCAACTCATTCCACGTCTCCCTGCTCAAGCCGGTTGTCCTTGGTCCTTTCTCCGCTGCTGCCAGTCCGGCTCCTCCACCTATTGCCGATGATGACATCTATGCGGTAAGGGAGATCGTGGCCATGAAGACCGTACGAGGTCGGCAGTTCTTCCTGGTGGACTGGGAGGGGTATGGTCCTGAGGATAGGTCTTGGGAGCCCAGGGAGAACGTGGGCACTCCTCTTATCCGTGCCTTCATGTCCCGGTTGCGGGGAGGGGGGCGTGGGGGGGGGGGGTACTGTCACGCTTCCCGGGTCCTCACCCCCGCTCCCCGGCTCACCTGCCACGCTCCCCGCTCTCCAGCCACCGGATCCCGTCCGTCCCAGGGTCCCTGGACCCCGATCCCGGCGCCCGACAGCTTCCCTGGACCTGGCCGGCTCCCCTGCGTCCTCCTCGCAGCCTCCTTCCCTGGCTTCTGGCACTCGGGCGGCGCGCATGCGCATTAGGGCGCGCGCGCGGTCACTGACCCTTTCTTAAAGGGCCAGCGTCCATTAACAGGAAATGAGGTTGCACAGGTACAGGGTATATAGGGGGTCATTGTCCAAGGGGGCGGGGCCTGATCTTCGTGTTCCCTGAGCTAGGAGTCAGGTCTCCTGGTGTTTATGTGCCTATACTCACCTATCTCTCTTTGTAGAGCCGTACCTGCCGCGCCATCCAGTCTGCCGTGTCCTGAACCCCGCACGCTGTCCGTCTGCCAACTGACAGTCCGTACCATCTCGGATCCCTGCGGTGACCCGTCATCCCGCTCCAGAGGTTCCGGACCCCGCCTACTATCATCTCGGCTTCCGAACCTGAGCTACGTCACCAGTACCACCATCTGTGACTCCGTGGTCCCAGGGACTCCTCCGCTGCCCTCACTTGCACGGACTGTTCTGCCGCCCTTCAGTGCTTCAGCTGCCGGACTCCTTACCACCATCTTAGAGTCCGGTCCAGTGGATCCACCTCCTGGGTCTACCCGACCGCCCGGCCGTGACAGTACCCCATAATAGTATTATACTAAAGCTCCAGAAGCAAGGACTAGGGGAAGTATATGCAACTGAGTAAGGAATTGGCTAAAAGATAGGACACAAAGAGTAGTCATAAATGGTATATTCTCTAAATGGGCTATAGTCAGCAGTGGGGTGCCGCAGGGATCTGTGCTAGGACCGATTCTTTTTAATCTCTTTATTAATGACCTTGTGGATGGGATTGATAGTAAATTGTCAGGCTTTGCTGATGACATCAAACTATGTAGAATATTAAAAACTGACCTTGATAGTACAATATTGCAAAACGATAAGGATAAGATGTCAGGACGGGCAGATACTTGGCAAATGAGATTTAATGTTGATAAATGTAAAGTAATGCACCTAGGACGGAGTAATCCTATAGCTGCGTAGACATTAAATGGAAGCAGACTCGGGACTACAGAACAGGAGAAGGACTTGGGTATTCTCATTACAAATAAGCTGAGCAGCAGCACTCAATGTCAAGCAGCAGCTGCTAAAGCAAACAAGATTTTAGGGTGTATAAAAAGAGAGATTAGAACAATGATCCCAACGTATTGTTACCCCTCTATAAATCACTTGTAAGGCCACATCTAGAACATGAGATTCAGTTTTGGGCTCCACATTTTAATAAGGACATTCAGAAATTAGAGTCAGTTCAAATGCGGCTAACTAGACTACTACAAGGAATGGAAGGCCTCCCATACGATGAGAGGTTGAAAAAGTTAGATTTGTTTAGCTTAGAAAAAAGATGTCTCATTTTTATGTATAAATACATGTGTGGTCAATATAAAGGACTGGCACATGACTTATTCCTTCCAAAGACAATACTAAAGACCAGGGGGCACTCACTGCGAGTGGAAGAAAAGCGATTCCAGCAGCTAAATAGGAAAGGGTTCTTTACAGTTAGAGCAGTCAGACTGTGGAATGCCCTACCACAAGAGGTAGTAATGGCAGATACTATATCAAGTTTTTGAAAAGGGCTGGATGATTTCCTCACTACACACAACATTGTTGGTTATAAATGACTTAATAACAAAATATATCATTTGTGGAGGAAGGTTGAACTGGATGGACCTAGGTCTTTTTAAACATATGTAACTATGTAACTATTTAAGATTACTCATTTTGTTATAGCCATGAATAACATTGAAAAGGTAATAGATGATAAGCGTTTAAAGATAACCTCTGTTGTAGAAGGTGAGAGGTTCCACGTGTCAAGGTCGATGCAATTCGTTTGAGGCTCCCTTCACATGTCCGTGATTCCGGTACGTATGTTGTCTGTTTTCATACGTACCGGGGACACGGACACATGTAGACCCCTTGTAATCATTGGCTCTGAGCACACTTGCATAATTTCAGACATACGTGTCTGTGTGCTCCACACGGCGACATGTCCGTTTTTCTCTGGCAGCACAGTTGTCACATGGACTACACACTGTAATCCATGTGATATCAGTGTGACACATACCGGAGAAAACACGTGTCATTGAAATAAAATCATTTTCTATACTCACCTGTCTCCAGCACTGCTGTCTTCGGCTCTGCTGTCACTTGCTTCCAGGCCCACTAATTATGTTCATGAATATTCACTGTACCGCGGACCTGGAAGCAGCAATAGCACCAAAGACAGTAGCAGCGGGGACAGGTGAATATAGAAGCTCATGCTGTCTGTGTGCTATGTGGATGTCACACGGTTAGCACACGGACAGCACATACTGAACACACACAGAGACACACGCGCACACATACGCACCTACAACACGGACCGTGGAAAACATGTGTTTTGCATGGACGTGTAAAAGAGACTTTATTTTGCGTTTCGAGCCATTTTTAAAATGCGAACTACAAGAGAATAAATTTGTGATATGAAGAAAAACTGAGAAAATTATTTAAAAAAATATATGCAAAATAAAAACCTGACAAACAATATGTCATTTTCTAATCATAGCTTCCTTTGAACAGTATAAAGCTGCACTGTCAGAAACTGTAAAAAAATACTAAAGCCGACTTACCTACTGTTTACTGAACGCGCTCCTCTTTGTTTTCTTAGGAAGGTTTTATTGGAGTCGGTATACTTCCAGTGCTTGTTAACCACAACTCCCACCTTGCTTGTTATTCACCAACAATTAGAAAGCCACAAGTTTCCCAGTGTCTGGATTTTATGGCCATATATCGCTATTGTTCAGCTGTTGCTGCACACACCCAATAGACTTTTAAAGATAAATGCAAAAAGAAAAAAATCAGAATATAGAAATCATAGCCTCTGACCTTTAAAGTGCAAAAAATGCCGGCTGGGGAAGAACGAGACAATTTAACACAAAAAATCTCAATCCCACCTGGAGCCAGCTCAGGGAAAATTCTTTACATTGTCCAAGACTCCATTTACGTTTAATCCACATGTGTTGGAAAGGATTACACAAAAGGTGAGCTACACAAAACAATGCTGAGGACAGATGCAAAATGCTCAGAAGGAGATTCGAGTTTGTTGATCAATGTGGCTTTTGTCTCTACAATGTGATGAGTAAGATTAACTCAGGTAATGTGCAGTTGCGGCATTCCACATTCACTTGCTTTCTTTCACATGTGGATTGTCAACTCAGCAGTATCCAGTCGATAATGTTTTGTGGACTTTCAGCATCAGCAAGACTTGTTTTCCTGGATATTTGTAATATGATCAACCCTTAATCTATTGTTTCTAATTTCATCATTGTATGGTTGATGTTAATTTAATCCATCTGTTTTGCAAATTTTAGTATGTATAGATAGTTTTCAATTCCTTTGTTTGTCAATCAGAGGAAGATTAAAGAGGTTGTCCGCTATTTCTTAAATTCTGTAGACCCCATGTAAAGTAAAAAAATATATATATACTCACCTCTCACACTGGTGATGTTCCAGTGATGTCGGCATTGGATCTGCCAGCATTCGCTGGCCAGCACCCGCATTATCCCACATAAGCACCGCAGCCTGTCAGTCACGGGCTGCAGTGCTCATATTACCTTCTGACGGAACTGTGATACCCATCGATAGGCTTCAGTGATTATGTAACATAAAACAATATCACTTAAGTGCCAGCAGACACACAATGCAAAGATTGAGTCAACTTCTCCCCTTTTTATCTGGTTTAAGGTGTGATTTTCATATTGCCCACACCTGTTACTTGCCACAGGTGATTTGAAACAAACATCATAAGCATGAAACAAAGTTGTTTATTATTTTGGAAAGGTGTCAACAATTTTGTATGGTGCATTTTATGGGTTGTGTGTGAAATTTTGTCCAATTGCTTTTGGTGTGTTGTTCCAATACACACAAAGGAAATAAATATTTTTATATCAAAACGTGTGTAATTGCAATTATTTTCTGAGATAAACTACATTTTCTGAAACAGTTTCAAGGATGCCAACACTTTTGGCCATGACTGCATATAACTCATGTTCATTCCTTGTAGGATGCACATCTTACTTTTAGGGTTCAGTCACATCTGCGTGTAAAATATAGTTTTATGTATTGTTGCTCCTGAAGTGTCCTGGAGTGACATTGTTTTTCCCCCCACTCCTAGTCGCAATGTGTAGACCATGTGTCGACCATGTGTCGTCTCTGTGTCATCCATGTGATGTCCGTTTCATCCACGTGATGTCCGTGTGACATTCGGGTGACATTGCATGATGTGTTTTTATCATGGAGTTTTACATACTGTCAAAAGCTAGATAGATGAATAGATAGATGTGCAATACATATTGTAAGCTTACACCCTTCAATGCCTTTCATGTGGCACTAAAGGGTGTTTAGCCTTGATTTTAGCCCCAAATTCAATAATTTAAAAAAAAAAAATGACTTGGGGTTCCCCTTATTTTTGGTAGCCAGCTAAAGTAAAGCAGACAGCTGCAGCCTGCAGACCACAGCTGGCAGCTATACCTTTGCTGGTAATCCAAAGCTGAGAGCACCAAACGTTATTTTAAATTATTTTTTTAAAATGAAATAAGTAATTTAAAACAAAACACGTGGGTTCCCCTAAATTGGCTCACCAGCCAAGTTAAAGCGGACAGCTAGGGTCTGGTATTCTCAGGCTGGAGATGACCATGATTATTGGGCCCTCCCCAGTAGCAGGCTGTAGCTATCCCAGAAGTGGGACATCCATTAGATGCACCAATTCTGGCACTTCACCTCGGCTCTTCCCTTTGCCCTGGTGTGGTGGCAAATGGTGTAATATATGGTGTTGATGCCAGTGGTGAATTGACAGTTGGCATCAAGATTTGGTATTAGTCATGGGTGGGCATCTATCAGAGCCCCGTATTACTAATCCAGTAGTAACACCCCCCTAATACAGCCCTCGTTCACCAATTTATTACAAATTTTTACAAAAAAAGTCAGCTGTAATTCATAGCAACGTACCATGACTTTCCCCAAAAGCGAACCTGAAAAACATAAAAAGAGAAACTTAGTAAAGAAATAAAGACAATGGACACCCTCATTCACCAATTTATTTCCCTTTCAAATACCTAATCCGGGTCTGTGGTAATCCAATAATGGGGTCCATGACAATCCCATACTTACTGTCCCAGTCAATGAAGAACAGAATGTTCCTTATTGGCTGAGAGAGCAGTCACTGCAGGCTCACACACTGCTGTGGGAAGCACTGCAGCGAACTGCGACATCACCGCCCATCACAGCCACGGATTCTTGTGATATTTGGCATGAGAACGGCAGGGAGTATTAAACTCAGTGACTAGTGGTGACATCCCGAGTTCAGCTGAGGTCAATGTCGTGGTCAAGGAACTGAGTTAACCTCATCATATCACCGCTCATCACGCCCGTCAGTTTTTTTCTTAAATTATGGATTTTGTACCTAAATACAAGGCTAAACACCCTTTAGTGCCACATGAAAGACACGACAGGGTGCAAACTTACAATCTGGAGAAGGTTGGGACATTATATATGTGTTTCACATCTGTCTCTATCTATCTTTCTATCTATCCAGCTGTATATCTTTCTAGATTTTGACTGTATGTAATGCTCCATGTTAAAAATGCATGTCCATGGACTGTCCATCTGCTGTCCATATGCGATCCACGTGTCACGCGTTTTTCTTGCACCCATTGACTTGTATTTCCAAGGTATGGAGCCACTCGCAGCATGCTGCAATTTGTCCCGCAAGCAGAAATTTGCAGAGGAAAATCTAGCAGATATGCTCTACTCTATTGTTTAACACTAGAACTACTGGACTCGTGACACCTATATAGAAATACATGGTGCAAAGTAGTCAAAATGACTACCTCAGTAGTTCTAGTGTTAACCCTAGAACGTGCAACCATAGAAAACAAGTAACCTAGCAGGCCTGCGAGGTCCCAGGTATGTGTTCTAGGGTTAACATTGGAGTGAGTGCAATGCAATTTTTTCTCTCGTTGCATTTGCACATTTTATACTCAGATGTGATTGAACTCTCAATGCACTCACAGTAGCACATAGAATCTGATGTGAGAGCATCAGATGTGATAGGCTGATTTCACATTTCATTTTTACCTACGTTCAGTTGTCCTGTCAAAGCTTCTGTATGAACACCACCACAAAATGGGCTTCAGATGCATGCACCGAGAGAGACATTGACTATAATGGAGCAGACGGAGTCAGTGTGTGCTCTGTTTTGCACCATTTTTGGGCATATACGCTTTCTGCAGGCGGACACCCAGATGTAGTTGACTACGTCTGTGTGCCCGGGTGCAGAAAGCGTATATGGCCGGAAATGGTGCAAGACAGAGCACACACTGACTCCGTCTGCTCCATTATAGTCAATGTCCCCGTCGGCGCATACATCCAAAACCCATTTTGCAGGGGTGTTCAGATGGAAACTCCAAAGGGACGACTGAATGTAGGTAAAAAACTAAATGTGAAGGGGCTCATATGCTAATGACACTCGACTCAAGTTCTGCTGCGCGCGTGAGCCGAGCGTTATGTTACTTGGCTCCAATTCTCACATGTGAAAGTCAGATCACAGCCGTAGAGAACAAGGAGAGATCCATCTCTCCATCTTCCCCACTGCCTGTCTCTGCCTGTATCAGACTTACGAGTGCAGTGCGATGTTTCACACGCACCCACAGGCTTTTATGAGTGCGCCTGATCCAAGATACACTGCCAAACGCAGCATGCTGAGAATTTTTTTCTCCTGCCGATTCAGCATGAGAAAAAAAATCACAAATCTGCTCAGCATCATTGAATAACATTGGTCCAAGTGCAATGCAAGATATTCTGTATTATACGCCATTTTGAGCGTACCTTAAAAAGTATTAATACTCTTTTCTTAATTTGAAGAGAAAAGTCTCACAATATATTGGTGATTTTATGTGCCAGTGGAAGCAGCAGTTCCATTTGCTCTGACATTGCATAATGGTGCGCAGTGTAGTAGAGACATTTTATGCGTAACTGCTCCATGCCTTCTTGGATACTTCACATATTATATCAACTTTTAGCTCAGAAGTAATTAAAAAATAATTTTTTAAATGTCCTATTTTTCTCTTAGGGTATGACCGCACTTTGCTTTTTACCTGCTTTTTTCCTGCTTTTTTGCTGCTTTTTCAACTGCAGCGTTTAATGCCAAAATGGATGTGTTCTGCTTTTCCAGCAAAGTCTATGGGAATTTGGTTTTCTAAACCCCACTATGCAGTTCAAACTGCAGCCTTTTTGTGGCAGAACTTTGGTTAAAAACTTAGCTTTGCAGTGCAAAACCCAAATGGCAAAAACAATTGACACCTTCCCCTGCCCACGGAGGGGTTAACATCAAAGCTGCCACCCCATCGCTCCCGAGCGCTCCCCCTAACGTGGCAGCGGTGGTATCCCACATTACCATAACCCGTGGTTGGCGTCACAAACTCTGTTTTTCACCCCCTTTTTGTAAATAGATTTCCCCCTTTTTCATTTTGAGCGGCCACGCGACCCCGGCTCAGGTCCGGAGACCTCTCGAGCCACTGCGGATCCGGGTCCGAGCAGCCTGTCGGCTGTCATGGGGGCGGCACACTATCATGCTGATTCTATACATACCTTTAGTTGTCAGCTCGGATGTAATGTTTTAGAAACACAAGCAAGTAAAGTTTGTAAAATGAGCAGCTTTTCGATTGGCAGCAGCTGCCGATCAGCTGATAGCTGGGGTGAGTATTCACTGTGATTCCCGCCCCCTTGCCTGTTGTTCCTCCCCCATCTGTTATTTATGCTAATTCTATTATAGAAGCGTTTTACTAAGCGGCTAGAAGGACCTTTGCTGATATCATACCCATGTGAACAGAAGGTGTGGGGCCTCAGCCAACAGAAAAATACTGTTGCTTCCTGGTATCAGCTATGTTGGCTGAGGCCCCACCCTTTCTGGTCACATGGATATGACATCAGCAAAGGTCCTTCTAGCCACTTAGTAAAACGCTTCTATTATAGAATTAGCATAAATAACAGATGGGGGAGGAACAACAGGCAGGGGGGCAGGAATCAATATGAAAACCCACCCCAGCTATTAGCTGATCGGCAGCTGCTGTCATTCAAAAAGCTGCTCATTTTAACAAAGTTTACTTGCTTGTGTTTCTAAAACATTACATCTGAGCTGACAACTAAAGGTATGTATAGAAACAGCCTGATAGTGCCAGTATAGCACTGGCTTAAGGTTATATAGGAAAATCCTGGTGTTTGGTGCGCTTTAAGTAAAACAATTTACAGTGACATGTAACTACTGTAAGCTGCATAAGTAGCATGGACTATGTCTGTGTCAGGGTGACTTTTATTAAGGCAGTTGGCTCACAATAGAGCGTTACCTGCCTGGGATTTCCAGCCGGAACAAAGTCTCCCTCGGGGAAAACAGTTCAAACTATAATGTCATGTCAAGACTTTTATCTTGTACCAAATTATTTCATCTACATTTCCATATGGCGTTAATTTTAATTAAACAGAATAAAACAGTAAAATTGCCTTTGTCACAGATCACAGAAATACTCTCATACATTTAGCTTAAATCTGCACTTGGTTTGCAAAAACATGAACTAGCAGATCATCTATTGAAAAATAAAAGTAGCCAGAATTTTTACTTTTCTTTTGTTACGATTTTGTCCCATTTCATCAGTTATCACTAAGAATGGATGATAAGTTGATAACTTGTTGATGGATGTTATTTGACCCCGGAATCACAGCGATCCGGATAGCAGTGCTTTGAGTGCATTGTCCGAATGTGGTCCATGGATGTGTTGTACTGCTGTATTCATTGTTTATGGAAAAGCTCGGCTATCCCTGGCAGTCCCACAAACAATGTGGCGGCCACCGCTCCATTCTGATGGAGCATTTCAGAACCATAGTCTTAAGTTGGGACACCCTTTTTAAATTGTAATAAGATCATAATAGGCATGCCACCTATTGTATGGTATACTGTGCAGCACTATATACAGCGACTGAGAGTGCCATCATTATTTTTTTTTATTAGCTTCCAATGGAATCCAATAGAAAACAATGTTGCATGCCGCTTTATGAATTCAGAAGTATAGAGGGATGAGAAACAAATTCCAAGTGGGGTGAAATTGCAAAAGAAAAGTTCACCGTTTTCACTATATGGTAAAACTGATGAATCTATATGATGCCACACATCGGTATGAGTTTGTAGATACCAAACAGGTATACTTTTATTTCTATCTAAGGGGTTAAAAAAATTCTGAAGCTTGTCCAAAAAAATAATTGCGCTTTTTGAGCCATTTTATGAAACCCGTAGCGTTCTCATTTTTCAGGATCCTGGGGCACAGTGATGGCTTATGTTTTTGTGTTTTGAGCTGGCATTTTTAATTATACCATTTTTGTGCAGATTCTACTTTTTAATTATCTGTTATTCTGTTATTTCATTTTAAAACATTTTGCAGCGACCCAAAAACTTCATTTTAGCCTTTGGAAAAAAAATTTCGCCACGTCATGTACCGATCAGATTAATTGATTTTTCATTTCTGAACACGGTAATACCAAATATTTTATATTTTTTTATTTTTTCACTTTTCTTTTTAATAAGGCAAATGAGGGATGATTTGAACTTTTCAGTGTTTTTTATTTTTTCATATTTTTTCTTTTTAAAATGTTTTACTTTTTTTCTTTATTTTACTAGTCCCCTAGGGTACTTTATCACTACTGCACATTCTAATTGCTTGTACACAGCTCTGATCAGCAGAAATGCAGCATTCCTGTTTGAGAGGGCCCTCTGTTGGTTTTAACAAGAAATATGTCATGATAGTGACAGGAGTCATCACATGACCCATCACTACTATGGAAACCATCGGCTCCCCGTGATCATGTCATTTATATCGTGCTGTCATATTTTGACAGTGCAATCTAAAGGTTTAACAGGTGCAGGTGGATCGCGGATCCACTTGCGCCTGTTAGCCACACATGTCTGCTGATCAGATCAGCAGACATGTGTAGGGATCACCACCGGCTCCCCTCAGCACCGGTGGTGATTACCTGGACATGACCAAGAATGTACCAATAGGTCCTTGGTCGTAAAGGTGTTCATAATATGCAAATTCTGAAAAAAATGGAAAGAAAATTTTCAAAACATCTAGATTTATTCTGAACAATTATGAACACCACCCACAGAAATTAATGTACTTGTATGCCTTGACTGCTTTTAATTAGGTATTAATGGTTTTCTGAAGAATGGTCTGCCAAAATGAATATACTTGAACAATTTATCATTATCCGCTGCTGGCAGTTCCCTTTGCAATTGCCAAGCAATGACATCCCAGATGTGCATGATGGGAATTAAGTCCAGAGATGGAAGCCGTGGTACCATGTTTAGACCACAAAGGCTGATCTCAGTAGCATGAGTAACTTATGACTGGACAATGTCATGTTGAAAACTGGGTTCCAGACATATTCAGTTTCCCTCGTAAAGGCCTCTTTATGGCATTGTCCACATGGTCTCCAGAGTAATCTGGAGCTATTACTGTGTTCAAGACAAAAGTGAGACTCATCACTCAAGAGGATAGATGACCATTTCAGCCTCCATTGTTATCTTGCTCCAACCATGAATGCCCTTGAGAGTGGTGAAGTGTGGTTATTGGAACACCTATAACGGGACATCAGGCTCGTAGCTCAATGTCATCCAAATACCTTTTGAAGGTTTGTGTCTACACTGTTTGACACTTTAGGCTTTTTATGTAACATCTAATTTTGCTTGTAGTCTAGAATAATTTACTACGTGCTATTCTTCTAATCTGATGAGACCATGTGGGCAAAGCCATTTAGTGGCCTTCATGAGGCAACGTCACACTGGTCCTACTTTCAGGATAATGGTGTGTGGTGGCATAATGTATGGTAGCTGCAGACCATTATTCTCTATGCTTGGAACACTAACAGCTCATCTTTACATTGATTTGATGATGGAACCAGTAGTACTGCCATTTCATAAAAGTGTCCCAGTAGCGTTTTCAACATAAGAACACCAGACCGCATTTGTGCTACTTTGAGCTTTCTGCATGGCCGCAATGGGACTCCACGACCTGAATCATGTCCAGACTGGTACTATTTTTTCAAGTACTCAGTTGGATGGAGCTTTGGTGGCATGACTACTGCATGGTGGCCATACCATCAGGCCTTACCCTAACATTTCAACTGCAGGGCGTATATTCCATTCATGGTGACAATTCAATAGTCCATTCACAATGCAATGACACAATCAATATATTGCCATATTCTACCCAACCCTAATAGTCTTTTGATGATACATCAGTACATATAGATATATGTGTGAATAAAATAACAAAAAAGCGCTTGGCATTAAGAAGCAGATCTATACCTAACATTCTTGAAAACCTCATGTTTATTATAGTGATACAAGGAATGTGGCCACACAGACAGAAGCACAACAAGATACATCTGCCGTCTTGGACCTCAATGCTGAATTAATTAGAGTAATAAAACTTATTTCTTGTTTCTTAATTAACCACAAATGGAGCTTTCTAGTTTCAGCAGCACAAAGGAAGCTGCAGCAAATTGAATTAATTCTTAGTAGAGGCCTGGAATGAGCACCAGGTTACCTTTTAACAATGCTCTCTCTCTCTATATCATCTTTGGTCACTGTTCGCTTATTATTAGTGGATAATGGAATGCTGCCATCTCCTCTCTGTAACAGAGAACAGTTCTTAAAGATGAAAACCACAAGATGTAGCATCTACATTTTCAACATTTTAGCATTACAAATTTTAAAACCTAGAAAATCAGCTATTTATTTGCTATAACCAATGTTTCAAAGGAAAAACTGAATTATGTAAAACAGATTTGTGACACATTCTGCTTTTATACAGAGATGTATACAATTTCAGCTTCTTTAAAGGAGGGTCCAATAATTAAGGTTGGGGCTCGTTCAGACAAGTATATTAAACATCCTTGTGCTGTCCATATTGACAACAGCATGAAGGCCAATGCAAGTCAATGTGGTAGTTCACATCATCGAATGGCTAGATGTGAGAGGTTTCTGCGTGGGAGTTTAGTTGATGTACATAGGAGCAGGTCAGGAGGACAGGGATGAGATAGTAAGTAAATGGTGGTCAATAAGGGGAGAGGTGAGGTTAGATAGGGAGGAGTGGGGGGGTGAAGTTAAGGCAGAAGTAGATCTTAAGGCCACGTCTCACTAAGCAACATCGCTAGCAACATCGCTAGTTGCTAGCGATGTTGCTGTGTGTGACATCCAGCAACAACCTGGCCCCTGCTGTGAGGTCGCTGGTTGTTGCTGAATGCCCTGGACCATTTTTTAGTTGTTGCTCTCCCGCTGTGAAGCACACATCGCTGTGTGTGACAGCGAGAGAGCAACAACTGAATGTGCGGTGAGCAGGGAGCCGGCTTCTGCGGACGCTGGTAACCAATGTAAATATTGGGTAACCAAGAAGCCCTTTCCTTGGTTACCCAATATTTACCTTTGTTACCAGCGTCCGCCGCTCTCACGCTGTCAGTGCCGGCTCCCTGCTCTCTGCGCACATAGCCAGACTACACATCGGGTAATTAACCCGATGTGTACTCTGGCTAGGAGTGCAGGGAGCCAGCGCTAAGCGGTGTGCGCTGGTAACCAAGGTAAATATCAGGTTGGTTACTCAATATTTACCTTAGTTACCAAGCGCAGCATCGCTTCTACGCGTCGCTGCTGGCTGGGGGCTGGTCACTGGTTGCTGGTGTGATCTGCCTGTGTGACAGTTCACCAGCAACCCATGTAGCTACGCTCCAGCGATCCCTGCCAGGTCAGGTTGCTGGTGGGATCGTTGGAGCGTCACTTAGTGAGACGGTACCTTAAGTTTTCCAGCACAAGAATTCAGTTTGGCGCCTTCCCCTCATATGGTGTTTATGTGACCGATCATTCATATGAGATTTTCATACTTTACATTTGTGCCGATGAGCTGCTCTCTCTAATTCTCTAAATGTTAAGTGGTAAATTACAGCTCTTGCTTCATTGAGAGAAGCAAGAAGAAAAGCTAGATGTCACATGACCGTAACTATAAATATCACATATATGATGAGTGGAATGGTCATGTGATCAATGCTGGAACCAGCAAGCAAGCTGAATCCTGACAGTGAATATATTATATGCTGTTGGGATTAGGCATGCTGCAATACTTAATTTTATAATTAAAGGGCTTGTCCAGGTTTGTGATCAAAAGTGACTGCAAACCCCTGAATTCTCACAGGGCGCGCACTGCACACTTTTCGGATTCTCCTATGCCAGCGACAAGAGTGGATGGTCATATGACTACAAGTATGCAATTTGCATACTTCCAGCCACATTCCGACTAGACGTGTCCAGCCTCCCTCAATTCACTTGTATTGTGCAAGGTAATGCTTGTCTAGTTAGCATGTGACGACATGTATGTAAATCACATACATACAGTTTCATGACCTCCCGGTCTCACCACTGGCACCAGAAAATCTTGACAGCATGCAGTTAACTTTGAGAATTCAGAAGTCTGCAGTCACATAGAGTGACTGCACACTTTCATCACAAACTTGAACAAACCCCATTTATGCTCCTAACATAAATAAATGAACAGGAACCTGGCAAAAACATGGCTAAATCTGTACTGCAGTAAAAAAATATGATGGTCCAATCTATGGTATAAAGGAGAAGGTACTTTTATTGAATAAAAGCACCTTCTCCTTTATACCATGGATTGGATCATCATCTTATTCACAGCAGCGCAGATTGAGCCACGTTTTTGCCAGGTTTTTATTCGTTTTTTTCAATCTTAACCTTTTCCTATCCAATAAAATTTCCTGTTCTGGCCATTGAAATTCTATTATAATTTGGAAAAAAAACGTCAAAACAAAACTTTGCAATATGAATGAATTTTAGTAAAATAAATCAACAGGTAATCAATTTATTCACATGTGAATGATAAGGCATGAGTTTGGGTTTTCCTCAGTTGCAGTTGAATTTTTGGAATGCCCACCCCTGGTGGACTCAGGATAGAAAAAGGTTAAGGGTTCATGGACTTTGCTGCAGCTGATATCACTTTTA
This sequence comes from Anomaloglossus baeobatrachus, assembly GCF_048569485.1. Classification (NCBI taxonomy): domain Eukaryota; kingdom Metazoa; phylum Chordata; class Amphibia; order Anura; family Aromobatidae; genus Anomaloglossus; species Anomaloglossus baeobatrachus. The sequence goes on from NC_134355.1 coordinate 553,990,136, forward strand.
TACTGGTTGTGTGTCACACAACTGCACAAGGTGAGTGGCCTGTTTCTATTCATTTCCTTTATATTGTGTAAGACCAGGAGTACAGAAATATATCACCCTAGCTATGAGCACTGCAGAAATACATCAGTAGAACTTCCATCAGTACATAAACACAAGCATTATCACCCTCATCATTACAGAAATACATCACAAGTACCACCAACAGTACAGGAATACATCACCAAAATCACCATCAGTACATGAATACATCACTAGGCCCACCATCAGTACATGGTTCATTAATGGTAATGTCAGTTAGGACCCTTATAGATTGGTTTTGCATAAAGGTCTAATGTATGTCCGTCTGTGTGGGTGGCTGTGGAAAACCATTATGTGATATCAAAGAATAAAGCAAGGGACAGGAGAAAATATAGGAGCAGATTTATAAAGGTTTCAAGCTGGAATTCTGGTATAAAAAGCTTTGTAAAGTTGCACAATTTTGGCACAACATGAGTCTGCGCTAAAAGTTTGTACCTTTTGGCGTTCTCTGCCATTTTTGCCCAGCTCAAACAAAGTGGGCAGAGCCGGGGCATAATGGGCGCATGGCAACCCCCTGCTCGTCAAATTAATAATTAGCAGTGGCATTTTTTTGCCACAAATCTTACTCAAGTTACCGGCTAGAGTAAGATTTGTGGTGAGGCACACACTGAGGTGCACGCCAGTTGTAATACACTACTGATTCATAAGAGGTGGGCAGTTCTGACTCCAGCACACCTCCTTATCACCTCCTTATCAAGACCGGTGACCTGCGGTGCTTGGCCAGCTTTTCCTAAATCCACTGTAGTTGATTAATAGATTTTCCAAATACGTTGTTGTCCCTGCTTAGCTTTTCAACCAAAGTTTTCTCTAAAAAATGCGGCAACATTTCAAAATAAAACATACAGGGCTGCAATTTCACAGCCAGACTTTGGTTCAGACAACATGTATCCAACCATATTTCGATAAAGTATGCTTTCTAGAAGTGAAGAGCGCTAATAAACAAAATGTTGCACTACATGTTTACTTGTAGATTAGAACATAAATCCACACAATGAGGTGCTGATTCTAAAAGGTTTTGATGTGTATTAGTGAAGATACACTTTAAAGCCACCTTCACATGCACGTGAAAATCACGCACGTGCTGCGAAACACGTATTTTCCTTGCGTGTTGCGTTTGGTAAGTACGTGTCTCCAGTACGTGCGGGCCACGTGTGTTCTACGTGTGCTATCCGCGATAACACACGGAGAACCGGTAATTTGAATACTCACATGGTCCTTGCTGCTGTCCAGGGTACTGATCTTCGGCTCCAGCCCTGCCCATTCCCTGCTGATGCTGCTTCCGGCTGAGCGGAGGGCCGGAGATCAGTGGTTGTGACATCACGCCCAAGTCCTTACCACGCTCATAATGTGCGGCGGTCGGCAGCAAATGTTTGCAGCGAAAGGTTCTGTAGGGCTGGTGGAGGTGAGTATGTGTTTTTTTTATTTTAAAATAATGACACATGTTTCTCTGGCGCGTGTCACGTGGAACCGCATCCACACTACATCCGTGTGGTACGTGTGTGGGCCGCCTGACACCCGTGCTGCCGGAGAAAAATGGACATGCCTCCGTATGAAGCACACGGGCTCACGTCTGCTCCACACGGAGGCACGGGCCAATGGCTAAACACGTGCGTGCACATAAACCTATTTATTTTTATGGGTTTACGTGTGACCGTGTCTCCGGTACATGCGGGAACGGACTTAGCACGTACCGGAGACACGTGGGTGTGAAGGGGGCCTAATAAATATTTCTCTTTTTTTCCTATTTAAAAAGGAAGGATCAGATCCGTAGAAGAACATTTAGGACTTTACAATTCCAGTCAAATTACTGTACATCTTTACATCTATAGTATATGCTGAAGTCCTGTTTTCTTGTACCAACTTTAAAGACTGGTTCTCACTTGTGTTTGTTACTTTGGCCTCTGATCTTTTAAGTTCTAAGGGGCTTAGTAAGGTGGAACATGTGGAAAGGTTTTGGATCCACATACTGTAACTTTCAGCACTGATATGAGCTTGATAATCGAAAACAGCACAGTACATGTTTCTTTTCTAGTCAACTCTTGTAAATGAAGTTGTATTTCTAAGGCATAACATTCCAATCAGTGAAATAAAATGAATCCATCATGCCTTTATTGTTTGTTTTTCCTTTCCAATACAATGACCAAATTGATTTATTTACTAGAAAAACTGCACATAAGTCCATATTACAACTTTTATATTCCCTAGATATGTTTTCCCATTAGAAGAAAACCTGTATTACCTAATAAATGACTTATCTGTTCTTATAAATTGATCTCAGATTACAGCAGCTGTTAACTCCATATATAATCTGTTATTAATCTTCTTGTCAGAGGCTTATAGTTGTCCAACTCTGACTGTAAATGAATCCCTGATTCAGCAGTGTCACATCATCACCTCTGTGATTATACATGAATCAAACTGGATACAACCACAAAAATGACCAGTGTTTACTGTTACTGCATTAAATTGCTATTGTTTCTTATAATGATCCTTTAGTTTTATCTTGATTAAAGGGAACTGTCACCTAGAATATGCGTTCTGACCTATCAGCAGACGCATGTGTGCCCTAATTGCACCTCCCGACCCATCCCTGTGTTATAAAATTGTATAATATGAAAGTAATAAAAAACGTCTTATTACCTTCATATTTCGTATGTAAATAGCAGGGAATGTGGTCACAGGGGCAGCGCCTTGCCCTATGGACGTCTGCATATATCCGTGGTATCATGCCCCTGTGGGCGTGATACCATGGAGCGACATCCCCATCGCTCATTCTATCCTGCGAGCATTGCAGCAGGCTTTGTTTCCGGGTATTCAATCGCCGGCTCCGACACGCACTGCGCATGCGCAGTGCGCGTCTGAAACTGACAAGGAGAACCCGGAATAGAAGCCTGCTGCAATGCTCGCAGGATAGAATGAGCGATGGGGATGTCGCTCCATGGTATCACGCCCACAGGGGCATGATACCACGGATATATGCAGACGTCCATAGGGCAAGGCGCTGCCCCTGTGACCACATTCCCTGCTATTACATACAAAATATGAAGGTAATAAAACGTTTTTTATTACTTTCATATTATACAATTTTATAACACAGGGATGGGTCGGGAGGTGTAATTAGGGCACACATGCGTCTGCTGATAGGTCAGAACGCATATTCTAGGTGACAGTTCCCTTTAAAGGCATTGTCCAGTTAAAAAAATATGTCTAATATGGCTAAAATAGGAAAATATTTAACTTACTAATATACTTCAGTTATCAGCGTTATCTGTCTGGTGGTCAACACAGGACAGTGATTAATGTGCTAGCACTAGACATAAGTGGAACTGAGACTGTAATAGGACTGGAAGCACAAAGCTGGATTAGAGCAGTATGGGTCAGGCTGTTTTAGGGCTGAAAGCATGAGGCTGGATTAAAGCAGTATGGACCAGGATTTTTAGGCCTGGATTCACAAGGCTGTATTAGGCCTGTATAAACCAGGCTGTTTTAGATGCCTTTCCATTACTAACCCATGAGCTTGATGTCAACTGACACCAACCCCATTAACCTAGGCGGGAAAAGCGCAAGAATTGGCTCATGTAATGTGGTGTGTCAATTCTGGGGTGGCTGCGGGCTGCTATTTCTAGGCAGGGAAGGGTCAAATAACCATGGACCTTCCCAGCCTGATAATATAAGCTCACAGCTGTCTGCGTTACCTTCGTTGGTGATCAAAAATGGGGGTGAACTCTTCGCCTTTGTCTTTTAATTATTAAAATTTTAACTTCCCAGCAATGACTTGGGAATCAGAGATGTGTCCAGACGTCTTCCCCATGCATTATCCTGGCCTCCCTTGCCCTCTACTGAGGACTTCTGGAAAGATACTTGAGTTCTCCTTAGACTTTCATTATACTCTTTACTGGAATTGAGCAGGTCCGAGTGTTGGACCCGCTTGATTTGAATAATGAGCAATTGAGCATTTTAGTGCTCGCTCCTCACTAGTTATTGCTGTTATATAATGTCCTCTATGCTGCTACTTGTGAACATGTGGTACACAGAGACAGGAGAACAGGAATCCATGTTTCCTCTTTGTGCTGTGTATAGTACAGCAGCTAGTTTGCACTCACTAGCTCAGAGACAATAATAAACAGAGATAAAGCCTGCAAAGGGAAAACTGGGAAAAATGCAGGAAATCCAGGGTAAAATCGTATAATGGGCAGAATAAGTGTTAGTCCTCATGTACACACCTGACACCATAATGCATGAGCTAACGCACTAACACAGAAAACAAAAGACAGAAGGACTATGTGAAACAGAGCACCTGTACCCAACTGCTTCCTGTACAGACTAGGAATGACCTTAACTACATAACTAACACCCCCTTGGACCTGGCTCCCTGGATAGCTAAGGGTTTCTTGTACCTCCTAGGGAATTATAGGGGAAGCTGCAACACAATCCTTAAAAGCATGCCGGTAGACACGAGTAGCCATGGTGAAAAACTATCACATGTAGAACCAAGAAACAAGTAGAAAACTTAAAATCTCCCAGACACCAACATGACGAGAAAAGGACAGTTGTGGGAGGAGGAAAAACTCACAGATTCTCTGTCTGAAAAGCACATGGAATTTATGTAGGATAAATCCCTAGCTGAGAAGCTGGAACTCCAGCCACCTATACACTTGAAAATAGAGCCAGGAAAGAGCGCCAGTGTAAGGTGAGTATAAATAACCCCTCCAAAGATGCAATAGGACAGAATCATTAAAGGAAAGGAAAGACAAAAGAACAATTAGCAGTCATACAGAGATTAAAAAGGCTGTGGCACAGCAGACAGGGAAACTAACCACGCAGCAAGGGGTCACTGGATTGATTTTTGAAACTGAGGCGTGACAGATACCTTATTATGAACAGTCACTTGAAAGTACAGGTATGTGATATTTAGGTATACAGTATGTTGTATAAGGTGCCCTAATTTGTTTTAAGACATTTTCTGTTATACATCTATTTTCACTATGGTGTGACAAGTCTGAGGGATAACACGTAATCTGAATCTTAATAGGCTAGTTGATTGGTCCTGTTAAAATCACTAGGTTTGGTTACCCGTAATATACTTTATCACTAATGTGTCCAAGAGTAGACTGAGACTTTCTAGCGATCCAACCTGCGATCTCAACCTAGCCGGGATCGCTACAAAGTCTCTGGTGAGCTGTCAAACAGGCAGACCTGGCCAACGACCTAACAGCGATCCGGACCTGCAGAGCGACTAGCTGGTCATTGGGGACGTGTCAAAAAAGCAGGTGAACTTCACCCGACTTCATTTAATGCCGCGCGGCTCTGTCTGTGTGCCGTGTAAGTAAATAAATAATTAAAAAATCTGGCGTGCGGTTCCCCCCTATTTTAATACCAGCCAGATAAAGCCATACGGCTGCAGGCTGGTATTCTCAGGATGGGGAGCCCCACGTTATGGGGAGCCCCCCAGCCCAACAATATCAGCCAGCAGACGCCCAGAATTGCCGCATACATTAGATGCGACAGATCTGGGACTGTACCCGGCTCTTCCCGATTTGCCCTGGTGCGTTGGCAAATCGGGGTAATAAGGAGTTAATGGCAGCCCATAGCTGCCAATAAGTCCTAGATTAATCATGTCAGGCGTCTCCCCGAGATACCTTCCATGATTAATCTGTAAATTACAGTTAAAAAACACACACACCCGAAAAATCCTTTATTAGAAATAAAAAACACTAACACATTCCCTCATTACCAATTTATTACCCACAACAAAGCCCTCCATGTCCGGCGTAATCCACGGTCCTCCAGCGTCGCATCCAGCTCTGCTGCATGCAGGTGACAGGAGCAGCAGAAGACACAGCCGCTCCTGTCACCTCCACGCAGCTAATGAAGACAGCCGTGTGATCGGCTGAGCTGTCACTGAGGTTACCTGGATCCAGCGGTGGATCCAGCGGTGGCCGCGGGTAACCTCAGTGACAGCTCAGCTGATCGCGCTACTCACCGCCGCTCCGGTCAGCTCCACAATGAGGTGAGTAGCGCGATCAGCTGAGCTGTCACTGAGGTTAATCGCGGCCACCGCTGCATCCACCGCTGGATCCAGTGGCGGCCACCGGGTAACCTCAGTGACAGCTCAGCTGATCGCGTTACTGACCTCATTTGCTGGTGATTTCCCCCCCTCTCTCATACTCACCGATCCCCGATCACCGGCGCTGCACGGCGTTCACACTGCTCCGGCGGCTTTTCCTTTTTTGAAAAAGCCGGCCGCTCATTAAACAATCTCGTATTCCCTGCTTTCCCCGCCCACCGGCAAATGTGATTGGTTGCAGTGAGACACGCCCACACGCTGAGTGACAGCTGTGTCACTGCACCCAATCACAGCAGCCGGTGGGCGTGTCTATACTGTGCAGTAAAATAAATAAATAAATAATTAAAAATTCCGGCATGCGGTCCCCCCTATTTTAATACCAGCCAGATAAAGCCATACGGCTGCAGGCTGGTATTCTCAGGATGGGGAGCCCCATGTTATGGGGAGCCCCCCAGCCAAACAATATCAGTCAGCAGCCGCCCAGAATTGCCGCATACATTAGATGCGACAGTTCTGGGACTGTACCCGGCTCTTCCCGATTTGCCCTGGTGCGTTGGCAAATCGGGGTAATAAGGATTTATTGGCAGCCCATAGCTGCCAATAAGTCCTAGATTAATCATGTCAGGCGTCTATGAGACACTCTCCATGATTAATCTGTAAATTACAGTAAATAAACACACACCCGAAAAATCCTTTATTAGAAATAAAAAACACAAACACATTCCCTCATTACCAATTTATTACCCACAACAAAGCCCTCCATGTCCGGCTTAATCCACGGTCCTCCAGCGTCGCATCCAGCTCTGCTGCATGCAGGTGACAGGAGCAGCAGAAGACACAGCCGCTCCGGTCACCTCCACGCAGCTAATGAAGACAGCCGTGCGATCAGCTGAGCTGTCACTGAGGTTACCTGGATCCAGCGGTGGATGCAGCGGTGGCCGCGGGTAACCTCAGTGACAGCTCAGCTGATCGCGCTACTCACCTCATTTGCTGCGTGGAGCTGACCGGAGCGGCGGTGAGTAGCGCGATCAGCTGAGCTGTCACTGAGGTTACCCGCGGCCACCGCTGCATCCACCGCTGGATCCAGGTAACCTCAGTGACAGCACAGCTGATCGCGCTATTGCCTTAATTAGCTGCGTGGAGGTGACAGGAGCGGCTGTGTCTTCTGCTGCTCCTGTCACCTGCATGCAGCAGAGCTGGATGCGACGCTGGAGGACCGTGGATTACGCCGGACATGGAGGGCTTTGTTGTGGGTAATAAATTGGTAATGAGGGAATTTGTTAGTGTTTTTTATTTCTAATAAAGGATTTTTCGGGTGTGTGTTTTTTAACTGTAATTTATAGATTAATCATGGAGGGTGTCTCATAGACGCCTGACATGATTAATCTAGGACTTATTGGCAGCTATGGGCTGCCATTAACTCCTTATTACCCCGATTTGCCAACGCACCAGGGCAAATCGGGAAGAGCCGGGTACAGTCCCAGAACTGTCGCATATAATGTATGCGGCAATTCTGGGCGGCTGCTGACTGATATTGTTAGGCTGGGGGGCTCCCCATAACGTGGGGCTCCCCATCCTGAGAATACCAGCCTGCAGCCGTATGGCTTTATCTGGCTGGTTTTAAAATTGGGGGGGACCGCACGCAGTTTTTTTTAATTATTTAATTATTTATTTCAATGCACAGTATAGACACGCCCACCGGCTGCTGTGATTGGGTGCAGTGTGACACCTGTCACTCAGCGTGGGGGCGTGTCTCACTGTAACCAATCATAGGCGCCGGTGGGCGGGGAAAGCAGGGAATACGAAATTGTTTAATGGGCGGCCGGCTTTTTCAAAAAAGGAAAAGCCGCTGGAGCAGTGTGAACGCCGTGCAGCGCCGGTGATCGGGGATCGGTGAGTATGAGAGAGGGGGGGACACTTCAGTCACTCGGGGGATTAGCGGTCACCAGTGAATCCTTCACAGGTGACCGCTAATCAGGACACTACACAGACAGAGCCGCGGAGTCGCTGTAAAGTCCCCTTTACACACTGAAACTTTCTAGCGATGCATGCTGCACAGCGGGAAACAAAGGACCTAGGAATGGTCCTGAACGATTTGTAGCGATTACAACTTCACAGCAGGGGCCAGGTCGCTGATAGGTTTCATACACTGCAATGTCGCTGGGGAGGTCGCTGTAACGTCACAAAACCGGTGACGTTACAGCGATGTCGTTTGCGATGTTGCAGTGTGTAAACCCAGATAGAGCCTCATAAAAGCCCTACCAAGCAAGAAATCAATTAATTCTAAGAGCATTATCCTTGAAAAAAGAAGCTCAAAAGGATAAATAAATACAAATACATTAATTTTATTAAGTTTAAAGATAAAAACAATTCTTAGTATTATAAAATAGCAAAGAGGATACTACAAATAGAGACAATGCCATTCCATCTCTATAATCCAATAGACATCCAAATATAGCACTATATTATGATATAATAATTGTGATAATGATCTGCTAGTTATATGGTGCTACAGATACATATAAAGATATATTGCTATTTATTCATCCTCTTGAGCTTCTTTTTTTACGATAATAGTCTTAGAATTTATTGATTCCATGATATACTTTTTATGTTTACTTGTAGATTTTAGCTTTTTTTTCACATTGTGTGCAAAAATGCATTATATATAATATTACTAGGAATACTTGACTTTTCAAGATAACTTTTATCCTATGTGTAGCTAACAATATTTCTGTAAGGCCTTATTATCACAGGGATGGGATGACTGGACAGGCACACCTAGGCTGACCCTCAGACAGAGAACCCTGCACTGTCCCCTGGCTCAGAGGTATGCTTGATGGTAGCAAGGTCTGAGTCGTCAGCGTGACCCTAACTAATGTCTAAGCCCTGACGTAACTCCCCTCCCCCTCCCCCATCCAAGGGATGAGCCATGACCATAGTCATAAATCCCACATCTAAACACAGACAGGGGAAAAAACAAAACTCATACACAAGGCAATCAAACACAAAGGAGCGACTATATGTGCACAGGGGAAAATAACATAACAGGGAAGACATAAACTAACAACTGGGAAACTTCCACATCGCACAATAAGCACACTACAGACTGCTGCAGTCAGCACCAAAATGGCAGCCTACACAGCAACTTACAGAGAGGACTCCACCAGCTCCTTCCACCTCCAAGCCAAGCATCCAAATGAGATGAGAGAATAAGCGGCACCCTCTACTGCGAGAAGAGGGTATATATTAGGACTGGGAGTAGTCCAAACCAGAAATACCTGGGAAGGTGATGACAATGCTTCCTGTCAAGGAAAACTGACATTAAAAAACTCCCCCCTAAGGGAAGGGAATACATTTACACTACAGAGTCTCAAGGCAAAGAGAATCTGGCCCTGTCACTAGTCTCTACAACAGAGAGACGACCGTGACACTTCTCAGTACTTGTATGTTTAGCTCTGCATTCTTATATGGTGACGTAAAATACAGAAAAATGTTAAGTGTCCATTCATCTGCATTATTTTAAGTATGCAGTTTGTTTTATAGTCATCTTCTTTGTTATAAAATAGCCATCCAGAACATATTGGAGCAAGGTATTTGTCAAATGTTTGCAACTTAATATTTTTGTGGGGAATTTTTCCGCTATCACTTGGGATTCTGCAATATTGATCTTATTACAGCTATACAGTCTAATATTTCACCACTACAATGCGTTTTTTTCATTGATGTACAGTGCGCCCATTTCTCCATTGCTGCCCCATGTACGTGTCTCCTGATACTCTTGTCAGTTGTGTTGTGAAACATTTTCAATACAGAATAACAAATAATATGGAAAAACTATAATAAGAATGATCTTTAAAAAAGAATCAGATGGGTAGTTCCAGTTCGTAGGGCAGGTTTAAGACCGGGTAATAAAAAGGTTACAAGAAAATCAAAAAGAAAATGTTTCTATTTTTTCTATCAAATTTCTCTGCAAACACCTGGAGTAAAATATTTTAGGCCACTTGGACAGTTTCTGTCTATGTTGCATAAAGGAACCTTCCTTTAAAATAAAAGACAGATGGTACGTGACCTCACATGGACTCCACAGATCTTAGCTCGAGGATCCTCTATCTTCTTGCAGATTTTTGATGTAGATGGAACAACCCTGCACATCTGCCAGAATTGTGGAATTGTGAGAATATTCCAGTAAAAGCCTAACTGATTGTTGCTGACTGACAGTTTGAGGATTTTACGACTCTCATTCTGAGTTGATGAGCCTTACAATCCCTTTATAACCCTTTTCAGACTGATATGTTTCAATAACTTTTTTCTCGTCTCTTGGAATCTCCTTTGATCATGGCTTAATATTCTTATAAAAACTTGACTTGATACAAAGATTTTTCCTTTTCTTTCAGACAATGACTAAAGGGGGCTTTACATGCTACGATATCGCTAATGCTGAGTCATTGGGGTCACGGGATTTGTGACGCACATCCGGCCGCATTAGCGATGTTGTTGCGTGTGACACCGATGAGCGATTTTGCATCGTTGCAAAACGTGCAAAATCGCTCATCGGTGACATGGGGGTCCATTCTCAAAAATTGTTACTGCAGCAGTAATGAGGTTGTTCCTCGTTCCTGCGGCAGCACACATCGCTCCGTGTGACACCGCAGGAACGAGGAACCTCTCCTTACCTGCCTCCCGGCCGCTATGCGGAAGGAAGAAGGTGGGCGGGATGTTACGTCCTGCTCATCTCCGCCCCTCCGCTTCTATTGGGTGGCCGCTCAGTGACATCACTGTGACGCCGCACGGACCGCCCCCTTAGAAAGGAGGCGGTTCGCAGATCACAGTGACGTCGCCGGGCAGGTAAGTATGTGTGACAGTTCTGGGCGATGTTGTGCGGCACGGGCAGCGATTTGCCCGTGTCGCACAACAGATGGGGGCTGGTACCCAGACTAGCGATATCGGGACCGATATCGCAGTGTGTAAAGCGGCCTTTAGTCAAGCAGACCAGGCCCTATGTCTCCTGCCCAGCATCCTAAGAGTGCCATTCCAAGAGAAGGTGTGCTGCAAAACACAAGATAGGAAAGCAAAATTAGGCAAAGTCTCTACAAAGTTTTCAGCCAGGTGTTGAAGAGAAAGAAAAGAGAAAGCAAAAAGAAAGAAAGGAGAAAAAGAGAAAGAAAGAACCACTATACAAAAATGACAGGAAACAAGAGTTACTATTATAGAGGAAGGTACTGCTTATCAATGACATCACAAGGAAGAAGATGCTGCAGAGTTCTATGTTTCACATTGGAATTACTGCTGTTATGACTTTTTTTACGTCCCTGTAAAAGACAAATTGCAGACATATCCATGGTTAGCTAAGAATGTCATTTTCTGGAAATGTGTACAGCATGTTAACCATTTACATCACTTACCTAAGGAGGTTGTCCACTATTTTAACACTAAAGGGTGCTTTACACACTGCGACATCGCTACCGATATATCGTCGGGGTCACGTCGTTAGTGACGCACATCCGGCGCCGGTAGCGACATCGCACCAAGGAGCGACGATCAACGATCGTAAAATCGTTCAAAAACGGTGATCGTTGACACGTCGCTCCTTTCCTTAATATAATATCGTTGCTGCCACAAGTACAATGTTGTTCGTCGTTCCCGCGGCACCACACATCGCTGTGTGTGACACCGCAGGAACAACGAACATCTCCTTACCTGCGTCCACCGGCAATGCGGAAAGAAGGAGATGGACGGGGTGTTACGTCCTGCTCATCTCCGCCCCTCTGCTTCTATTGGCCGGCTTCTTAGTGACGCTGTAGTGACGTCGCTATGATGCCGAACGCACCTCCCCCTTGAAGGAGGGATTGTTCGGCGGTCACAGCGACGTCGCTCACAAGGTATGTGCATGTGACGCTGCCGTAGTGATAATGTTCGCTACGGCAGCGAGCACCAAATGTCGCACGAACGACGGGGGCGGGTGCTATCGTGCTCGATATTGTTAGCAGTCACTAGAGATGTCGCAGCGTGTAGCGCACCCTTAAGGGGTAATCAATGTTTGGTTGGTGGGAGTGTGCCAATGAGCTGTTCCCGGTGTGGGCTGCGGCCGTAACGTCTCAGTTATGGAGCTACACAGTCAATAGTGCCCAAATGTGAAGTACCCGACTGTGGCTACTATTCCATCGACGGAGCTGAGCTGTATAGGACGCAGCCGACATCGGGAACAACTGATTGGTGGGGGTGTCAGGTGTCGCACCCTTACCAATCAGTCATTAATGACCTATGAATAAAAAACAAAAAAGCCTGCTCAACTCAAAAATGGACTAAATGCACTAAAAAATTCCAAACTGTACTATTTTAAAACCTGAGATTTTTTGCTAAAAATGCAATTTCTTGAGCTACCCCACCACGTCACGGCAAATCTCTTTGGGGCATTCCTACTCTAAAATATTTTTATTTAAATGCCGTATTTAAAATAATACAGTTTGGAATTTTTAGGGCACTGCACATCTTATAATACATGCCATTTTTGAGTCGAGCTGGCTTTTTTGTTTTTTCTTCATTACTGATCTATCCTAAAGATAGGCGATGAATGGTAAAGTAGTGAACAAGATCCTTAATGTGTCTGTGGAACCTCTTCAATGTGTCTATTGCAGCAGTTCTCTGTTCTGGCTCATTGACGAATGATTCTTGAGCCTGAAACTCTTCTGAAGGGTTCTCGATTTTGAGACCAACCTGTATGATATTTAAATAGTGCATTTTCCCATTGTAAACTAACCCCATTCCCATGATTCAGACTATTCTTCGAAGATATAGAGCCTGGATACAGAAGGCTACACAACTAAACTTTGGAACTACAATCCGCTAAGCTGTACCATTCATCAATAGAAGGACCGTTCAGTGTAATTTCTTCCTGATCTGACAAGTGATGAATATTTTGTGCTCTTTTATTCTCCGTTACTATAAAGTAGATAATCTCTTAATTAACTTATTTGTAAAGCTATGGTAAGATTATATTGAAACGCATGGGGAGCAATGCTGATCTTGAATAAATACTACTAATAGTAATCAATTTACTGTTTCACAATCAGCAAAACATTTTCTTATTGAGAACAAGTTACAAAAAATTAAAATTCTGCTGATCTCACGTAAATGTTAAGCTTCCAGAATGTGCATAAATCTGAATTTTAAATTAAAAAAAATGCTGCAAGTGTGGATAGGAAATCCTAACAAGCTTTGATCTTAACAGAATAATTCAGAGCTAAATAAATGTATAAAGAAATCTGATGTTACAGTTAATGAGAAACAATTTTCTTCAGCAGAATCCCTGCTTGCCCGAGGAAGGTGAACTGATCTCTCTCTTATACTGTCGACCACTTCCAGTTTTAGTTTAGATCCAAACCAGCAACCCTGGACCTTTGCCATTTGTAGGAGTTGGGTCATAGGGTAGTGTGGTTAATAATAGGTAAGGGTCATCTTTTTTCTGTTTTCCGCTTCACAGGCTTAAAAAGCAAACATTTTTCACAGAAAATTGCTTGTATCAATTAAGGCTATTTTATTTTCTAAATCGAGCCTTGAAGGAAGTTACATAAGTGCTGTATTTTGTGCAAGCTAAAAGAAAATCTGTCACTAGGTTTAAACTGCACAGAGAGCAGTATAAAATAGGAGCAGAAACCCTGATTTTAAGGGTTCAGTCACATCTTATATACAAAGCCATCCACAACCTGTCTCCTACATACATCAGTGGCGCCCCTGCGGCTTCAGTCGCCACAGGGTTCTGCACCTCACTTAAGGTGCAGTATTCATCTCGGGTAAGGAGGGGGTTAACCGCCGGTGTTTTCACATTTCACCTTACATACAGCTTAGGTACCCTCCCACCGGGGACTGGACTAGGGTAGGCTGGGGGGTATCCACCATGATGCATGGGACTTTCCCGGTCACTAGGACAACCACCTGGGGGGCGGGCACCACTTGGGTTAGAAATAGGAGCAACTCTTACACAAACTTCGGTCAAGTCAGGACTTCAGTTCTGGCAGCTCGACACCACTCTTCTTCTTCTTTATCTTCACGGAGCCTGAGACTTGGAGCGGGAAACTCAGCCCGAGTTCCTCACTTCTGGAAGGACGTCCCTTATGAAAGGACTCTTTCAAATACCGGTGGCTACCTCTAACTTATCTTAGTTCTCTTTTGAAAGAGCTTGCCCTCGGTTAACATGGAGTTTGCTGTTCTGTTGCCCTACTTCCTGTCCATCTGTTTAAAAGGCTGCCCCTAAGCTTAGTCCAGTGCCTGAGTATACTGCTTGCTGTGTACTCCTGCTTTGCTGCTCTTGGTTCCTGATTGACATTTGGATCCTCCTGAAAAACAACCGACACCGACTCTGGACTTCACCTGGTCTCATCAAGCTGTGCCCGGACTCCGTCTGCCGTCTTTTGTTCAGCACTTCTGCCTGGTTCCTTCCGGTTCGTAACCACTCTGGACTCTCATCTCGTACGGACATTTTTGGACTATACCTATTGCCCTTTGTGTCCCGGCTGCTGCGCATTTAGGCCTTCTGGGGTGATTGCCAGACAGTCCCTGTATAGGGGTTCGCTCTTGGTGGTCTCCCTGGGGGAGTCCGATGCGTGGCCCCGGGAATTCCCTTCGTTCCGATCCTGGAAGGTATTTCCTGTGTTTTATGTTCTACTGTGTTTTTGTTCCGTTTATGTACATATTGTTGGTTACATATTATAAACATCTCTGCACCAAGAACTCGTCTCTGGTTGTCATTGCCCTAACGCAATCGAAATCCTCACTACATACAATAGTATTACATTATACTCAGGCCCTTAAAAGGATTTCGCTGGGGCAATGAGTGAGACACGAGTAGATCAGCTTTTTTCCATGATTAACTCCTTGCAGCAGGAGATGGAGGCGGTGCAAACTAAGCTTAGAGATGTGGAGGTACAGCTGGGCCATGATCACCAGGTACTGGGTCTGGCTATTCAGGATTTGCAAACCAGAGTGGAGGCTCAAGAAGCTGCCCCCACTACGTCCGTATCAGCTGCCGGTATGCCTAGGTTACCCCCATTTCGTTTCAGTGGTGATCGTAGTCAGTTTCGTGGATTTGTTAACCAATGTATACTGTTTTTGATGTACATGCTGATTATTACCGTTCTGACTGGTCAAAAGTGTTATGCATAATCATGTTGTTAACCTCACGAGCACTGGCTTGGGCTAATCCTATGATAGAGAATCGTGATATCCGTTTAAATCACCTGGATAACTTTCTGACAGCAATGGCGCAAATGTTTGATGATCCGAATCGCCGTGCTACCGCTGAATCGGCTCTCCTTTCCTTACGTCAGGGAAAGCGGTCTGTCGTTGAATACGCCACTGAGTTCAAGAGGTTAGTGGTAGACACCGACTGGGGAAACAATGCGTTATTGTCAGTTTTCAGAAAAGGTTTGTCCGGTACCATCAAGGACGAGTTAGCTCGTTCCGAATCTCCAGGGGATTTTGAACTGTTTCTCCAACACTGTGTGCGTATCGATACCCGCTTGACGGAACGTAGACAGGAAAAATGGGCAGCTGTAAACCGGGTAACCAACTTTGCGTTTCCTTCCAGAGAACCCGCTCTCAGGACGCCACGGGAGGCCGAGGATGTTCCTATGCAAGTGGACTCTCTACAAAAGCGAGAGACCAACGAACGTCGTGAACACCGGCTCCGTGAGCGTTTGTGTTTCTATTGCGGTCAATCGGACCATTTCCTGATTGACTGCCCAAGACGTCCAAATCGCCCAAATAAGGTATTGGCAGCCATGGCAGAGTGTGACAACACGGACGCAGAGTCCGTTATCTCTGAGGCAAGTGGACACCTGGATGCGGTATTTCCCTTGACTGTAATGTCAACTTCACCTAAGGACTCAGAAGGGAAATACACCCATTGCTCGCTTCCCATTCAGATACGGTGGGAGGGACAGTTAATTCCTACATCTGCTATGATAGACTCTGGGGCAGGGGGAAATTTCATGGACTCTTCTTTTGCCAGGAAACACGGTATCCAGACTCAACAAAGATCCTCACCGGTTACCATGGAGACGGTAGACGGATCTCCATTAGTTTCTGGACCAGTTGATCGGGAAACAGTACCCCTAGAATGTGTGATGAAGCCAGGTCAGCAGGAGACCCTTGTTTTCATGTTGATTTCTTCTCCCCATTTTCCGATAATCTTAGGAATTCCGTGGCTACGGTCTACAAATCCAGTCATCGATTGGGAGACTAAAGAAATATCCTTCCCACCGCAGAGTGGTCCGACCATTAGTCCAACTGTACCGGTTCCAGTAACACCGAATGCGGAGGGCACTGTAAAGGTACCTGTTCTACCCCTGGTTTATCATGACTTCGCTGATATATGCGACAAAAGAAAAGCAGATCGGCTTCCCCCGCATAGACCATATGATTGTCCCATAGACTTACTCCCAGGGGCAGAGATCCCGTTTGGTCATGTCTTCCCGTTGGCGGCACCTGAGTTAGAAGCACTAAAGGATTACATCGATGAAAGTCTAGCCAAGGGATTTATTCGCCCTTCTACCTCACCAGCAGGGGCACCCATCTTTTTTGTGAAAAAGAAAGAGGGGACTCTGAGACCTTGTATCGACTACCGGGAACTAAATAAGATAACCATCCGGAACCGGTATCCGTTACCGTTGATTCCTGAGCTATTGGAGAGAGTCCAACAGGCAAAAATATTCACTAAATTGGATCTCCGTGGGGCATATAATCTACTCCGCATACGTCCCGGAGACGAGTGGAAGACAGCGTTCAGATGTCGGTATGGACATTATGAGTATCTAGTGATGCCTTTTGGACTTTGTAACGCTCCGGCGGCTTTCCAACACCTAGTCAACGATATTTTTAGGGATATAATGGACCAATTCATGATGATTTACCTGGATGATATCTTGATCTTTTCTGATTCCCTACAGGAACACCAGGAGCACGTCAAGACAATACTTACCCGACTGAGGGATAACCACCTGTATATTAAACTGGAGAAGTTCGAATTCCATTGCTCAAAAATACAATTTTTAGGATATGTCATCTCTCCTCAGGGACTGAACATGGAGTCTGGCAAGATACAAGCAATTCTAGACTGGCCGGAACCGGGAAACATCAAGGAGGTACAACGCTTTGTCGGTTTTGCCAACTTTTACAGACGCTTTATCCGTAACTTTTCAGAGATCATCCGTCCTATTACTCTGTTAACCAAGAAAGGACAGAAGTTTGTGTGGTCCGCCCAGGCCCAGGAAGCTTTCAATCGTCTCAAGGTTTGTTTTACCTCAGCACCAATACTAATACACCCGAATCCTGCACTCCCCTTTATTGTGGAAGTCGACGCTTCCGATTATGCATTAGGGGCTATCCTTTCCCAAAGAACTGGGGACAAGAGTCTCTTGCATCCGTGTGCTTTCTTTTCTCGCCGGTTGTCCCCTGCAGAAAGGAACTATGACATTGCGGACAAGGAATTGTTGGCGATTATTGCGGCTTTTAAGGAATGGAGACACCACTTACAGGGAGCAGCGCAGCAAGTGATAGTTCTCACAGACCATCGTAACCTGGAATTCCTTAAATCTGCCAGGTGCCTGTCTCCACGGCAAGCCCGTTGGAGCTTGTTCCTTAACCAGTTCAATTTTATCGTTACATACCGTCCAGGTTCACGTAATGGGAAAGCCGATGCCTTGTCCCGAATCCACGCCATGGACTCCGTGCCTGGAACCCCGTCTCAGACCGTATTATCTGATGCCAATTTCGTTGGAGTAATCCAGGACCAGGACTTGTGGAAGGACATCAAGCTGGCCTATGATGGTGACGTATTTCTTGCTGCCCCCCCGAATGATGTGACTCTTGTCCTTCGGAATGGTGTGTGGTTGAGAGAGCGACGTATTTATGTCCCGGAGGCTGTAAGACTTCGGGTTCTCAAATTGGTCCATGACTCCGTGTTGGCAGGTCATAGGGGGGTACAGAAGACGCAGGAATTTCTGAGTCGTTTTTTCTGGTGGCCAACCTGTTTAAAGGATGTGAAAGACTATGTCCACTCATGTGTGGTTTGTGCCCGGTGCAAGGTCCCTCGTGTGGCTCCTACGGGACTCCTTCAACCGTTACCCATTCCATCTCGCCCTTGGGGATCCATCTCAATGGATTTTATTGTGGAGTTGCCAGTCTCAGGCGGTAACAATACCATTTTAGTGGTGGTGGATCGGTTGACCAAAGCTGCTCACTTTATTCCATGTACCGGTCTTCCCTCAGCCGCAGAGACAGTGGATTTGGTTATCCAGAATGTATTTCGACTGCATGGGGTACCAGATGAGATCATCTCTGACCGGGGCGTGCAGTTCACGTCTAAATTCTGGAAGGGGTTTTGTTCGGCACTCCGTATTGATGTCTGTTTGTCTTCTGCATACCATCCTCAGACAAATGGGCAAACCGAACGGACTAATCAAACCCTGGAGCAGTACCTACGTTGTTATGTCAGCCATCTGCAGGATGATTGGTTGAAGCTGCTTCCTTTGGCGGAGTTCTCGTATAACAACACTCAGAGCAGCTCCACTAAGGTAACGCCCTTTTTTGCTAACTTGGGTTACCATCCGAATGTTTTGCCTAGGTCACCGGTGGCGGTTTCGGTGCCAGCGGTGGAGGACAGAGTGACGGAGCTACAACAGAATCTGGAGGTTTTAAAGGACTCTTTGGCTTCGGCTCAGGAGCGTTACAAGAAGTCGGCAGACACTCACCGGAAACAGGCACCCATGTATAAGGTAGGGGACTCGGTGTGGTTATCCACCAAAAATCTGAAATTGGGTGTTCCTTCGCAGAAGCTGGGGCAGAAATTCATCGGTCCGTTTAGGATCACCGGGATCGTGAGCCCTGTTGCCTGTCGGCTGAGGTTGCCGCACCATTTGAAGGTACACCCGGTCTTTCATGTTTCTCTGCTCAAACCTGTCTCCCCTAATACGTTTCATGGTCGTATCGTGCCTCCTCCTCCGCCTGTGATGGTTGACGGCCAGGAGCAGTTCGTGGTTGAGGACATTATTGACTCCCGGCTCCATCGGCATCGGCTTCAGTATCTGGTACGTTGGCAGGAGTACTCCCCCGAGGACGATTCCTGGGAACCTGTGGGTAACATTCGTGCGCCCCGGAAGGTTGCTCAGTTTCATCGGCGGTACCCGGACAAGCCAGGCCCTGATCCGTCCTGAGGCCGTTTCTGGGGGGGGGGGGGGAGTACTGTCAGAGTTCCGGGATTTCCAGTTCTCTTTTGAAAGAGCTTGCCCTCGGTTAACATGGAGTTTGCTGTTCTGTTGCCCTACTTCCTGTCCATCTGTTTAAAAGGCTGCCCCTAAGCTTAGTCCAGTGCCTGAGTATACTGCTTGCTGTGTACTCCTGCTTTGCTGCTCTTGGTTCCTGATTGACATTTGGATCCTCCTGAAAAACAACCGACACCGACTCTGGACTTCACCTGGTCTCATCAAGCTGTGCCCGGACTCCGTCTGCCGTCTTTTGTTCAGCACTTCTGCCTGGTTCCTTCCGGTTCGTAACCACTCTGGACTCTCATCTCGTACGGACATTTTTGGACTATACCTATTGCCCTTTGTGTCCCGGCTGCTGCGCATTTAGGCCTTCTGGGGTGATTGCCAGACAGTCCCTGTATAGGGGTTCGCTCTTGGTGGTCTCCCTGGAAGGTATTTCCTGTGTTTTATGTTCTACTGTGTTTTTGTTCCGTTTATGTACATATTGTTGGTTACATATTATAAACATCTCTGCACCAAGAACTCGTCTCTGGTTGTCATTGCCCTAACGCAATCGAAATCCTCACTACATACAATAGTATTACACTGACTCTGCCTCTTATTGCCGGCGCCGGCGCCCCACGCTTTGGCGCCAGCCATCACTACAACCATCATCCTCCTCCCCGGGGCCGGCTCCACCTGCGGGGAGCAGAACCATCTTTGCTGTGACACCATCAGCCCAGGAGGATATCACCCAAAGTGGTTAGTCCCTGGCCGCTTACCACAGGTGGCGTCACAAGTCAAACTATCCCCATCATCTCCTCCATCATCATCATCTTCCCTTTTATTGTACGCCTCGTGGCCACGAAGCCAGGCAGGGCTACCCGTGACATCCCCAGACCCAACATCACCAGGCCCGACGACGAGTAACAGTTAACCCCTTGCTCCATGGGTGCTACACATCTGTGACCTAGGATACCAATGAAAAAAACAGAGTATATAGCGAAAAATTTTTTAAAAAACAGAATTATTTTATTAGAATATTTTTTTAAAAAAAACATTTTATAAGAGGAATATAAGAAAAAAGGGGGGATTTTTGCCACAGAACAATCCCTCCAAGAACCACTTAAATTCACATATGTGTATATCTCAGTAAGCCACAAAATATTCACTAAAAATTGTAGTTTCTCAATACATATAACATGCTAAAAGCAGGAAAACAAAACCCCTAAGAGAGAATAATAATAATAATAATAATAATAATAATAATCTTTATTTCTATAGCGCCAACATATTCCGCAGCGCTTTACAATTCAGGAGGAACATATACATATCATATACATAAACATATACAAACAAGTAACAATTATAGAGGCTACAATATTTAAAAGGAAAAATGGCAACCCTGCTCGTGAGAGCTTACAATCTACAATGAGATGGGGGGAGGGGCAAGGTACAAGTGTTTATTTAAAATGACAATCCAGCCAGCTCATGGGGGATAGATGATGGCTTCCTGGACCAGTTGGCAAGAGCCTTGAGATGCATTTGGGTGCCAAGGAGTTTGACGTGGGGTTATGTTCTGAGAAGTTGTAGAGGGATTATGTGAAATTAGTTTGGCTAGGGAGTGTGATAGGCCGCCCTAAAAAGATGCGTTTTTAGGGAGCGTCTGAAGCTGAGTAAGTTGTGATTTGTCCTAACTTCTTGGGGTAGAGCGTTCCAGAGGTTTGGTGCAGCTCGGAAGAAGTCTTGGATTCGGGAGTGGGAGGTTCGAATTAGTGTGGATGTTAGTCGAAAGTCATTTGCAGAGCGTAGAGAACGGGTGGGATGATAGACAGAGAGGAGGGTGGAGATGTAGGAGGGTGCTGCACTGTGGAGAGCTTTGTGGGTGAGAACAAGCAGTTTGAATTGGATCCTGTGATATATGGGCAGCCAGTGCAATGACTGGCACAGCGCAGAGGCGTCCGAGTAGCGGTTAGCCAGATAGGTGACCCTGGCTGCTGCATTAAGGATGGACTGTAGAGGGGAGAGTCTAGTTAGGGGGAGACCAATTAATAGAGAGTTACAGTAGTCAAGGCGAGAGTGGATCAGGGCCACGGTGAGGGTTTTTGTCGTTTCCATTGTGAGAAAGGGGCGGATTCTAGAGATGTTCTTAAGGTGCAAGCGGCAGGTGCGGGCAAGAGATTGTATGTGGGAGGTGAAGGAGAGATCAGTGTCAAGTATAACACCCAGACAGCGGGCCTGCGGCCTAGGACTTATCGCTGTGCCACACACAGAGAGGGAGATGTCAGGTTTAGGAAGGTTGGGAGATGGAGGGAAAAGAAGAAGTTCAGTTTTGGAAAGGTTAAGTTTCAGATAGAGAGCAGACATGATGTTGCAAACTGCAGTCAGGCAGTCACTTGTGTTCTGTAGTACAGCGGGGGTGAGCTCAGGGGATGAGGTGTATAGCTGTGTGTCATCAGCATAAAGATGGTACTGAAAGCCAAATCTGCTGATGGTCTGTCCAATTGGGGCAGTGTAGAGGGAGAACAGAAGAGGGCCAAGGACTGAACCTTGAGGGACCCCAACAGTGAGAGGAAGAGGAGAAGATGTGGAGCCAGCAAATGATACACTGAACGAGCGGCCAGAAAGATAGGAAAAGAACCAGGAAAGCACAGTGTCCTTTAGGCCAATAGAATGGAGCATAGAGAGAAGGAGATGGTGCACATCCACAATGGAATACATTTTTGTACAATTCCAAAGAAGGGAATATGAAAACCAAGCAGTGGTTTGTAAACCAGTAGATGGTGCTAGCACTTTCCCATAAAGAATATATAATATCAACAAGCATATAGAGAAATATATATTGCCAATATGGCTTTTCCAGACAAGAGCATTTTTATTATTAAGATGGAATTCATAAAATCACTTGCCCATATAAGAAAAATAAGAATGCCTATAAGGGAGGTGTACACAAGAGGGCAGTGAAATCCCAATACAACAATATATAGCTATTTGTCTTAGAAAAAATAGTGCTTGCTTAAATATGGAAGGAAAAAATGCCAGTCACAAAAGACAAAGAGGAAGACAAAATACCAGATACACATGCAGTCAGGAAAAGTACTGATACCAGACTGCCGAATACCAACGGAAAGTGGATGGAGGGATGATTACCCTGACGGCCGTTTCGCCTAGGGCTTCTTCGTGAGGGTGGTGAAGGGTGTGCAAGGTCGGAGTTTTATATCACTCACCTAAGTGGTAAACTCGGCGCTCATGACAGCGATTCCGGACCGGAAACACATGCTGCGGCGTCCGACGTCACTTCCGCCCGCTCTAAACATCTGTGACCTAGTCTGTCGGTACCTATCTGCAGATCCTCACAAGAACTCCTCCGCTACTCCCTTATTATCTCCTCTTCCCGCACCTCCCGCATACTCTAGAGTGTTCTACTCCAGCATATCAGAATTTCACCTACCGTGGAAGGCATCAAAAGGAACCTGAAGACCCACCTCTTCCAACAAAAACAACCTCCACTCAAAAATATTATGTATTGCAAAGTGTGCACAGTACCAACATTCCAAGCTGTACTATTGAAAAAAATGAGATTTTTGGCAAAAAATTGCAATTTTTCGAGCCACCCCGCCAACGTCACGGCAAATCTCCTGGGGCAGTCCTAACACTAAAATATTTTTATTTAAAGTGTGCCATGTGGCCTCACATATGCAAAATTAGGACTGCACAGCACGTACCTTGTGCTTTTCAGTCACCGTCTCCATGACTGATTCATGGTTGTGGGCGGGACAGGCCTGAGCACATGCTGCTTAGAATAAATAGCCAGTGGACGGGGTTGGATGGCCAGTGTGAACAGCCACCAACCGCCAAAAATCAGGACAGATGGAAAAATAAACATGAGGTGCACTGCAAGATGAGAATCAACTGGGACCCTATATAACAAGAAAAAACAGCATAAAAACAACCTCCACTCAAAAATATTATGTATTGCAAAGTGTGCACAGTACCAACATTCCAAGCTGTACTATTGAAAAAATGAGATTTTTGGCAAAAAATTGCAATTTTTCGAGCCACCCCGCCAACGTCACGGCAAATCTCCTGGGGCAGTCCTAACACTAAAATATTTTTATTTAAAGTGTGCCATGTGGCCTCACATATGCAAAATTAGGACTGCACAGCACGTACCTTGTGCTTTTCAGTCACCGTCTCCATGACTGATTCATGGTTGTGGGCGGGACAGGCCTAAGCACATGCTGCTTAGAATAAATAGCCAGTGGACGGGGTTGGATGGCCAGTGTGAACAGCCACCAACCGCCAAAAATCAGGACAGATGGAAAAATAAACATGAGGTGCACTGCAAGATGAGAATCAACTGGGACCCTATATAACAAGAAAAAACAGCATAAAAACAACCTCCACTCAAAAATATTATGTATTGCAAAGTGTGCACAGTACCAACATTCCAAGCTGTACTATTGAAAAAATGAGATTTTTGGCAAAAAATTGCAATTTTTCGAGCCACCCCGCCAACGTCACGGCAAATCTCCTGGGGCAGTCCTAACACTAAAATATTTTTATTTAAAGTGTGCCATGTGGCCTCACATATGCAAAATTAGGACTGCACAGCACGTACCTTGTGCTTTTCAGTCACCGTCTCCATGACTGATTCATGGTTGTGGGCGGGACAGGCCTGAGCACATGCTGCTTAGAATAAATAGCCAGTGGACGGGGTTGGATGGCCAGTGTGAACAGCCACCAACCGCCAAAAATCAGGACAGATGGAAAAATAAACATGAGGTGCACTGCAAGATGAGAATCAACTGGGACCCTATATAACAAGAAAAAACAGCATAAAAACAACCTCCACTCAAAAATATTATGTATTGCAAAGTGTGCACAGTACCAACATTCCAAGCTGTACTATTGAAAAAATGAGATTTTTGGCAAAAAATTGCAATTTTTCGAGCCACCCCGCCAACGTCACGGCAAATCTCCTGGGGCAGTCCTAACACTAAAATATTTTTATTTAAAGTGTGCCATGTGGCCTCACATATGCAAAATTAGGACTGCACAGCACGTACCTTGTGCTTTTCAGTCACCGTCTCCATGACTGATTCATGGTTGTGGGCGGGACAGGCCTGAGCACATGCTGCTTAGAATAAATAGCCAGTGGACGGGGTTGGATGGCCAGTGTGAACAGCCACCAACCGCCAAAAATCAGGACAGATGGAAAAATAAACATGAGGTGCACTGCAAGATGAGAATCAACTGGGACCCTATATAACAAGAAAAAACAGCATAAAAACAACCTCCACTCAAAAATATTATGTATTGCAAAGTGTGCACAGTACCAACATTCCAAGCTGTACTATTGAAAAAATGAGATTTTTGGCAAAAAATTGCAATTTTTCGAGCCACCCCGCCAACGTCACGGCAAATCTCCTGGGGCAGTCCTAACACTAAAATATTTTTATTTAAAGTGTGCCATGTGGCCTCACATATGCAAAATTAGGACTGCACAGCACGTACCTTGTGCTTTTCAGTCACCGTCTCCATGACTGATTCATGGTTGTGGGCGGGACAGGCCTGAGCACATGCTGCTTAGAATAAATAGCCAGTGGACGGGGTTGGATGGCCAGTGTGAACAGCCACCAACCGCCAAAAATCAGGACAGATGGAAAAATAAACATGAGGTGCACTGCAAGATGAGAATCAACTGGGACCCTATATAACAAGAAAAAACAGCATAAAAACAACCTCCACTCAAAAATATTATGTATTGCAAAGTGTGCACAGTACCAACATTCCAAGCTGTACTATTGAAAAAATGAGATTTTTGGCAAAAAATTGCAATTTTTCGAGCCACCCCGCCAACGTCACGGCAAATCTCCTGGGGCAGTCCTAACACTAAAATATTTTTATTTAAAGTGTGCCATGTGGCCTCACATATGCAAAATTAGGACTGCACAGCACGTACCTTGTGCTTTTCAGTCACCGTCTCCATGACTGATTCATGGTTGTGGGCGGGACAGGCCTGAGCACATGCTGCTTAGAATAAATAGCCAGTGGACGGGGTTGGATGGCCAGTGTGAACAGCCACCAACCGCCAAAAATCAGGACAGATGGAAAAATAAACATGAGGTGCACTGCAAGATGAGAATCAACTGGGACCCTATATAACAAGAAAAAACAGCATAAAAACAACCTCCACTCAAAAATATTATGTATTGCAAAGTGTGCACAGTACCAACATTCCAAGCTGTACTATTGAAAAAATGAGATTTTTGGCAAAAAATTGCAATTTTTCGAGCCACCCCGCCAACGTCACGGCAAATCTCCTGGGGCAGTCCTAACACTAAAATATTTTTATTTAAAGTGTGCCATGTGGCCTCACATATGCAAAATTAGGACTGCACAGCACGTACCTTGTGCTTTTCAGTCACCGTCTCCATGACTGATTCATGGTTGTGGGCGGGACAGGCCTGAGCACATGCTGCTTAGAATAAATAGCCAGTGGACGGGGTTGGATGGCCAGTGTGAACAGCCACCAACCGCCAAAAATCAGGACAGATGGAAAAATAAACATGAGGTGCACTGCAAGATGAGAATCAACTGGGACCCTATATAACAAGAAAAAACAGCATAAAAACAACCTCCACTCAAAAATATTATGTATTGCAAAGTGTGCACAGTACCAACATTCCAAGCTGTACTATTGAAAAAATGAGATTTTTGGCAAAAAATTGCAATTTTTCGAGCCACCCCGCCAACGTCACGGCAAATCTCCTGGGGCAGTCCTAACACTAAAATATTTTTATTTAAAGTGTGCCATGTGGCCTCACATATGCAAAATTAGGACTGCACAGCACGTACCTTGTGCTTTTCAGTCACCGTCTCCATGACTGATTCATGGTTGTGGGCGGGACAGGCCCGAGCACATGCTGCTTAGAATAAATAGCCAGTGGACGGGGTTGGATGGCCAGTGTGAACAGCCACCAACCGCCAAAAATCAGGACAGATGGAAAAATAAACATGAGGTGCACTGCAAGATGAGAATCAACTGGGACCCTATATAACAAGAAAAAACAGCATAAAAACAACCTCCACTCAAAAATATTATGCATTGCAAAGTGTGCACAGTACCAACATTCCAAGCTGTACTATTGAAAAAATGAGATTTTTGGCAAAAAATTGCAATTTTTCGAGCCACCCCGCCAACGTCACGGCAAATCTCCTGGGGCAGTCCTAACACTAAAATATTTTTATTTAAAGTGTGCCATGTGGCCTCACATATGCAAAATTAGGACTGCACAGCACGTACCTTGTGCTTTTCAGTCACCGTCTCCATGACTGATTCATGGTTGTGGGCGGGACAGGCCTGAGCACATGCTGCTTAGAATAAATAGCCAGTGGACGGGGTTGGATGGCCAGTGTGAACAGCCACCAACCGCCAAAAATCAGGACAGATGGAAAAATAAACATGAGGTGCACTGCAAGATGAGAATCAACTGGGACCCTATATAACAAGAAAAAACAGCATAAAAACAACCTCCACTCAAAAATATTATGTATTGCAAAGTGTGCACAGTACCAACATTCCAAGCTGTACTATTGAAAAAATGAGATTTTTGGCAAAAAATTGCAATTTTTCGAGCCACCCCGCCAACGTCACGGCAAATCTCCTGGGGCAGTCCTAACACTAAAATATTTTTATTTAAAGTGTGCCATGTGGCCTCACATATGCAAAATTAGGACTGCACAGCACGTACCTTGTGCTTTTCAGTCACCGTCTCCATGACTGATTCATGGTTGTGGGCGGGACAGGCCTGAGCACATGCTGCTTAGAATAAATAGCCAGTGGACGGGGTTGGATGGCCAGTGTGAACAGCCACCAACCGCCAAAAATCAGGACAGATGGAAAAATAAACATGAGGTGCACTGCAAGATGAGAATCAACTGGGACCCTATATAACAAGAAAAAACAGCATAAAAACAACCTCCACTCAAAAATATTATGTATTGCAAAGTGTGCACAGTACCAACATTCCAAGCTGTACTATTGAAAAAATGAGATTTTTGGCAAAAAATTGCAATTTTTCGAGCCACCCCGCCAACGTCACGGCAAATCTCCTGGGGCAGTCCTAACACTAAAATATTTTTATTTAAAGTGTGCCATGTGGCCTCACATATGCAAAATTAGGACTGCACAGCACGTACCTTGTGCTTTTCAGTCACCGTCTCCATGACTGATTCATGGTTGTGGGCGGGACAGGCCTGAGCACATGCTGCTTAGAATAAATAGCCAGTGGACGGGGTTGGATGGCCAGTGTGAACAGCCACCAACCGCCAAAAATCAGGACAGATGGAAAAATAAACATGAGGTGCACTGCAAGATGAGAATCAACTGGGGTGGCTCGAAAAATTGCAATTTTTTGCCAAAAATCTCATTTTTTCAATAGTACAGCTTGGAATGTTGGTACTGTGCACACTTTGCAATACATAATATTTTTGAGTGGAGGTTGTTTTTATGCTGTTTTTTCTTGTTATATAGGGTCCCAGTTGATTCTCATCTTGCAGTGCACCTCATGTTTATTTTTCCATCTGTCCTGATTTTTGGCGGTTGGTGGCTGTTCACACTGGCCATCCAACCCCGTCCACTGGCTATTTATTCTAAGCAGCATGTGCTCAGGCCTGTCCCGCCCACAACCATGAATCAGTCATGGAGACGGTGACTGAAAAGCACAAGGTACG
This sequence comes from Anomaloglossus baeobatrachus, assembly GCF_048569485.1. Lineage (NCBI taxonomy): Eukaryota > Metazoa > Chordata > Amphibia > Anura > Aromobatidae > Anomaloglossus > Anomaloglossus baeobatrachus. Next base: position 554,018,261 of record NC_134355.1, read on the forward strand.
TGCTGTGCAGTCCTAATTTTGCATATGTGAGGCCACATGGCACACTTTAAATAAAAATATTTTAGTGTTAGGACTGCCCCAGGAGATTTGCCGTGACGTTGGCGGGGTGGCTCGAAAAATTGCAATTTTTTGCCAAAAATCTCATTTTTTCAATAGTACAGCTTGGAATGTTGGTACTGTGCACACTTTGCAATGCATAATATTTTTGAGTGGAGGTTGTTTTTATGCTGTTTTTTCTTGTTATATAGGGTCCCAGTTGATTCTCATCTTGCAGTGCACCTCATGTTTATTTTTCCATCTGTCCTGATTTTTGGCGGTTGGTGGCTGTTCACACTGGCCATCCAACCCCGTCCACTGGCTATTTATTCTAAGCAGCATGTGCTCAGGCCTGTCCCGCCCACAACCATGAATCAGTCATGGAGACGGTGACTGAAAAGCACAAGGTACGTGCTGTGCAGTCCTAATTTTGCATATGTGAGGCCACATGGCACACTTTAAATAAAAATATTTTAGTGTTAGGACTGCCCCAGGAGATTTGCCGTGACGTTGGCGGGGTGGCTCGAAAAATTGCAATTTTTTGCCAAAAATCTCATTTTTTCAATAGTACAGCTTGGAATGCTGGTACTGTGCACACTTTGCAATACATAATATTTTTGAGTGGAGGTTGTTTTTATGCTGTTTTTTCTTGTTATATAGGGTCCCAGTTGATTCTCATCTTGCAGTGCACCTCATGTTTATTTTTCCATCTGTCCTGATTTTTGGCGGTTGGTGGCTGTTCACACTGGCCATCCAACCCCGTCCACTGGCTATTTATTCTAAGCAGCATGTGCTCAGGCCTGTCCCGCCCACAACCATGAATCAGTCATGGAGACGGTGACTGAAAAGCACAAGGTACGTGCTGTGCAGTCCTAATTTTGCATATGTGAGGCCACATGGCACACTTTAAATAAAAATATTTTAGTGTTAGGACTGCCCCAGGAGATTTGCCGTGACGTTGGCGGGGTGGCTCGAAAAATTGCAATTTTTTGCCAAAAATCTCATTTTTTCAATAGTACAGCTTGGAATGTTGGTACTGTGCACACTTTGCAATACATAATATTTTTGAGTGGAGGTTGTTTTTATGCTGTTTTTTCTTGTTATATAGGGTCCCAGTTGATTCTCATCTTGCAGTGCACCTCATGTTTATTTTTCCATCTGTCCTGATTTTTGGCGGTTGGTGGCTGTTCACACTGGCCATCCAACCCCGTCCACTGGCTATTTATTCTAAGCAGCATGTGCTCAGGCCTGTCCCGCCCACAACCATGAATCAGTCATGGAGACGGTGACTGAAAAGCACAAGGTACGTGCTGTGCAGTCCTAATTTTGCATATGTGAGGCCACATGGCACACTTTAAATAAAAATATTTTAGTGTTAGGACTGCCCCAGGAGATTTGCCGTGACGTTGGCGGGGTGGCTCGAAAAATTGCAATTTTTTGCCAAAAATCTCATTTTTTCAATAGTACAGCTTGGAATGTTGGTACTGTGCACACTTTGCAATACATAATATTTTTGAGTGGAGGTTGTTTTTATGCTGTTTTTTCTTGTTATATAGGGTCCCACCTCTTCCAACAAGCCTACAACCTACAATAACCCTCAGACCAGCACACTAAAGTGCAACCAGCTCTGTCCTCACCTAGTATACCTTCACCCAACCCCTGTAGACTGTGAGCCCTCACAGGCAGGGTCCTCTCTCCTCCTGTACCAGTCTGTTTTTGTAATGTTCATGATTGTTGTACTTGTTTTTTTATACATACCCTTTTCACTTGTAAAGCGCCATGGAATAAATGGTGCTATAATAATAAATAATAATAATCATAATAATAACAACAATAAATCTGCATACAAAATCTGGGAGTGAAATGCAAGAAAAAAATCACATTGCATTTACACGAATGTTAAACAACAGAGCAGAGCACATCTGCTAGTTTTCCCTCTGCAAAATTCAGCATGTGGGGCAAATTGCAGCATGCTGCAAGTGCCTGTGTGCCTCGCCACTACAAGTCAATGGATGCTAGAAAAACAAGCCATTAAAAATCTGAACTTTTTTGCTAAATTATGGAGTTCTGCCCTCATTAATTTTGCCCTACATGCTAGTAGTTGATCTGAAGGCGCTGCATCCATTGTCTGTGCTGCTCAAACGTTATTTTTTTATAGATAGATGTAAAACACATGTAAAATGTCCACCCCCCTCCAGATTGTAAGCTTGTACTCTTTAAATGCCTTTCATGTGGCACTAAAGGGTGTTTAGCCTTGTATTTAGGCACACAATTCATAATTTCTCCCCCTTCAAAAAAAAAAAAAGGACGTGGTTTCCCCCTTATTTTTGGTATCCAACTAAGGTGAAGCAGATAACTGCAGCCTGAAGACCACAGCTGGCAGCTTTACCTTAGCTGGTAATCCAAAACAGAGGTCACCCCATGCTGTTATTTTAAATTATTTATTTAACATTAAATAAATGATTTAAAACAAAAAACTTGGTGTCTCCTCCAAATTGGATTACCAGCCATGGTAAAGCTGATAGTTGTGGTCTGATGTTCTCACGCTGGGGAGGCCGATGGTTATTGAGCCCTCCCCAGCCTAAAAATAGCAGGTCGCAGCTGTCCTAGAAGTGACGCATCCATTAGATACACCAATTATGTCCACTTCACCTCTGTTCATCCTATTGTCCTGGTGTGGTGGCAAAAGAGGTCATGTATGGGGTTAATGCCAGCTGTGAAATACCAGCTGGCATCAATCCCTGGTATTAGTAATGGGTGGACGTCTAGCAGACACCCCCATTACTAAACTAGTAGTTGAAGAAAGAAAAACGTTCCCCGAACTCAAAAGACATAAAAATAGAAAATTAGTAAAAAAAGAAAGACAAAAGACACTCTCGTTCACCAATTTATTTCCCTGGCAAATCCCTAATCCATGTCTGGCGTAATCCAATTAGGGGGTCCCACAATGATCCCATACTCGCTGTCACAGTCAATGAAGATCAAATAATTCCCCATTAGCTGGGAGAGCAGTCACAGCCTCACACACTGCTGTGTGAGAACCACTGCAGTGATCTGAGATGATCTCATGAGGTCGCCCCAGATCACCATAGCAGCTCCCACAGTAGTGTGTGCGCAGCCACAGGAAATGACGAGTGGGGACGTCACGAGGTCAACTTGTCTGCACCCTGACACCTTGTCTGTACATTTTTTACAAATTTACATCTACGTTACTGGTTCTCTTTTATCACCAGATTTCCTTTGCTTCTTCTTCTTTGTTACTCGGTCCTGAGCCAGGCCATTCTGCACGGATTTAGGAGCCCAATTACGAGGGTGGAAGGATGAGTCAGCTTACTGTGTTGTGTTTGCGAATTAGGGCCCACATTCAAGTACAGGGAAAGCTTTGTTGTACACTCTATATCACCAATCTTATACAAATATAATAGCACACTCCATCAGCATATGGACAAAAGAATTCTTAGAAATCTCTACTAGAAGCATTGCATATAGTATACAATATTTTCAGGACATGGAGTACCTTCGCCTAGCACAAAGCCATAACGACCACTTATGCCTCCATAGGGCCTCCGAGCACACGGCTCTTAATATATATAAGGCCTAAAATTCTACGTGAGCCTTCTCATTCTCTGCACTTTTTCTGCGGCTCTGTAACAAATAGACTTTTTATTATTTTACAGCTAAAAAATTATAACGCATTTTCATATTCACAAAATAATGTCATGAATTCCTTCTCACTCATCCCTTTGTGTTGCCAGTTTATGAGCTGCTCCCAGTTTCCATAGGGCATCACAGGCACAACATTCACAGCTGCTTTCAATATGTACCACAGAAATACCTGCAGAACAGACACAGTAGGAAATTGTATTTTATCTTTGTTAACAGAGAGTTGACATGCCCCGTAATGTTGTTTTACAGTAAAACAATGTTTTCTTAGATGATTCAGAGTGATGAATGTGGTGACGGAGCGTGAGATATGAGACTTGCAGAGGAGAGTTAGAACTGCACAAAATCAGGATTTTCAGTAAGTACACAGTTAAAGTTATTTTGTGTTCTGTGGGTCGAGGCATTGTAGAGTATACAATACAACTAGGTCAGACGTACAGGGTTGTTCCATTTACAGGTTTTTCAAAAGTTAACCAGAAAAACTGAACATTTTTCTAAAAATTTGCTACCTTTAGGGAAATTTCATCAAGTCTCATTAGTCATATATCTCGTAAGTTTCTTTATGGTAAAATGCCGAAATTAGGGGTGTAATGATCATGGTCACAGGGGGTGTAACTAAGAAAAAGTCCATATGGGAAGAGGGCCCGCCTGCGCCTATTTCAGTTGGATGTGTATTCAAGGACTCACATTCAGCTGAAATGCATTGCAGCACAGAGACCTGTTGAGTCTCTGCACTGCAACACATGCCGACAGCCATCAGCTGAACGTCGGCGTGCCAGTCCCACGCGCATGACAGGGAGGTCAGGTGCCACACATAGCATGCACTCCAATGTCAGCTACTGGTCTTTGCGCCAGCTTCAGAAGGGGATGCCAAGCGTCGTGGGAGCTTGGGAAGGTGTGAAGGAGAGGGGGGTTATGCGTTAGATAACAAAACAGGGAGGAAAATGGGGGAACAATGCACTGCTACAACCAAAAACCTGGGAGCAGCATATTATAAAGAAGGACAACTACCAAACGCAAGAGACAATACATAATGGATGTGTGGTGTCCCTGAGGCTTCCGTCGCCACAGGGACATTGCACCTCAGCCAGAGGTGTGATGTCCCATCCTAGGTAAGGACAAGGGTACATGCCGGTTCACGGGCAAATTCACACTACACCTATTGTTAGGCATATTTTGGGACCGGAGACAGTGGCAGCTACCCCCATGCTGTATGCTGGGGGGCCGTAAGACTTATCTCTTCTCCCATAGGGTGAGGCCTAGCAACAGGAAAAGTGGGAGGAGCCAACAGGAAGAGAGAGTAGGAACAGGAAGTTCAAGTTCAGTTGGTTGAAGTTAGTGAGAGGGAGAAGGAGAGGGAGGTAGTTACCTCAGCAGAGTGGAGAGAAAGTGACTGAAAGAGAAGATTCCTGGTGGAGACCCTGGGGCCCAGCTAGGCCCAGGTGACACCACAGACAGAGAAGAAAGGATTCCAGGGCCACTGAAAGGCTTGTTAGCTCGTGGCCTGTTCCACTAAGAAGATCGGGTGGAGGGATCTGGCTGCATTCGGGGACGGTCCCCAGACAGAGGGAAGAAAGAAATTTCCTCATAAAGTAACACCGAGGCCCAGGGTGGTTGAAAGCGCCCAGGGTCACATAATGCCGTAGATCCCCTGGGAATAGGGCAAGATTCCAGTCAGGCAAGCCCTCTTGACCAGATTCTATGGTAGAGGCCAAGACAAGTTTATCTATAAAAGTCAAGGCTGTGAAGTCAGTCGAGGAAAGGGACATAAAAGTGGTGCACCGGCATTAACCCTAAGAACTACCTGGGATCGGCGGAGGTCCCTGACAGTGAATTCCGGCACTCCAACGGCAACCAGTCTGCTGCAGCCCTGGCAACAGTGAGTAAAAACCTTGAAACTGCAACTCCTGGTGTCGCCTCCCTTTTGTTCTACACTGTACCACTATTGCATAGACTCTAATAAGCACCAATGGTTGCCCCGGGGTACCCTCCACCTGTGGGGAGCATAACCATCCCAGCTGCCATTACATCAGCCCCGGAGGCCCTATCTAGCAGCAGCGGCTCCATAGCCGCAATCCACAGGTGGCATCACGAATATATTTCCACAAACTTTATTATTAACCCCTTAAGGACGAAGCCAGATTTGTACTTAATGCCCAGGCCATTTTTTGCAATTTTGACCAGTGTCACTTTATAAGGTTATAACTCTGTAACGCTTCAATGGATCCCGGTGATTCTGAGATTGTTTTTTCGTGACATATTGGGCTTCATGTTAGAGGTAAATTTAGGATGATATTTTTTTATTTTATTTGTGAAAAAATCTGAAATTTGACAAAAAAATTAAAAATTTTGCAAGTTTCAAACTTTTAATTTTTATGCCCATAAACCGGAGAGTTATGTCACACAAAATAGTTAATAAATAACATTTCCCACTTGTCTACTTTAGATCAGCGCAATTTTTGAAACAACATTTTTTGGGGTTAGGAAGTTAGAAGGGTTCAAAGTTCATCAGCAATTTCCCATTTTTTCAACAAAATTTACAAAACCAATTTTTTAGGGACCACATCCCATTTGATGTGACTTTGAGAGGCCTGGGTGACAGAAAATACCCAAAAGTGACACCATTCTAAAACCTGCACCCCTCAAGGTACTCAAAACCACATTCAAGAAGTTTATTAACCCTTCAGGTGCTTCACAGGAACTAAAGTAATATGGAATGAAAAAAATAAAAATTAACATTTTACCTAAAAATGTTACTTTAGCACTAATTTTCTTACTTTTTCAAGAGGTAACACCAAAAATTGGACCTCACACTTTGTTACTCACTTTCTTATGAGCGCGCTGATACCCCACATGTGGTCAGAAACCTTTGTTTGGATAAATGGGAGGGCTCAGAATGAAAGGAGCAATATTTGAATTTTGGAAAGCAAAGTTGGCTGAAACAGATTGCGGGCACCATGTTGCTTTTACAGATCCCCTAAGGTACCTAAACAGCAGGAACCCCCCTCAAGTGACCCCATTTTGGAAACTAGATCCCTTAAGGCTTCTATCGAGGGGTATACTGAGCATTTTGGACCCACAGGTACTTCACAGATTTTGATAACGTTACTTTGTCATATTGAAAATTGTAATTTTTTTTCTCAAAAATGTTGCTTTAGCATCAATTCTCTCACTTTTTCAAGAGGTAATTCCAAAAATTTGACCCAAATGTTTGTTACCCACTTTTTTATGAGCGCGGTGATACCTCACATGTGGTCTGAAACCTTTGTTTGGACAAATGGGAGGGCTTGGAACGAAAGGAACAATATTTGAATTTTGGAAAGGAAATTTGGCTGAAAAAGATTGCGGGCACCATGTTGCATTTGGAGGACCCCTAAGGTACGTAAACAGCAAAAAACCACCACAAGTGACCCCATATTGGAAACTAGGCCTCTCAAGGAATTTATCTAGATGTTTGGTGAGTACGCTGAACCCCCAGGTGCTTCCCAGAAGTTTATAACGTTGAGCCATGAAAATAAAAAAATAAAATTTTACCACAAAATTGTTACTTCAACCAGGTAGCTTTTTTTTTCACAAGGGTAACAGGAAAAAATCACCATGAAATGTATTCTGCAATTTCTCCTGAGTTTGGTGATATCTTATATGTGGTGGAAATCAACTGTTTGGGCACACGGCAGGTCTTGGAAGGGAAGGAGTGCAATTTGACTGAACATTTGGCTGGAATAATTAGTGGACGCTATGTCGCATTTGGAAAGCCCCTAAAGTGCCTAAACAGTGGAGGCCCCCCACAAGTGACCCCATTCTGGAATCAAGAAACCTCAAGGCTTTTATCTAGGTGTATATTGAACATTTTGAATCTACGAATACTTCACAGAATTTGATAAGCTTAGGTTGCCATATTGAAAATTTTCATTTTTTTCACAAAAATGTTTCTTTAGCATCACATTTCTCACTTTTTCAAGAGGCAACAACAAAACGTGGACCCCACAGGTTGTTATCCAATTTCTTGTGATCGCAGGGATACCCCATATGTGGCCAAAAACCTCTGTTTGGATATATGGCAGGGCTTGGAATGGAAGGAGCACCATTTGAATTTTGGAAAAGTTGAAATAAATTGCGCGCACCCTGTCACATTAGCAGGGCCTGTTGGGTACCTATACATTAGAAACCCCCCAGAAGTGACTCCATTTTGGAAACTGGACCCCTCAAGGATTTTATTAAGGAGTATAGTAAGCATTTTGAATCCACAGGTACTTCACAAAAATGTTGCTGTAGCAACAAATTTCTCTCTTTTAGGCTATGTGGCCATGATCCAGCGACACGGCGTCCAGTACACAGTGTCAGCCTTCCTACAGAGATGTGAGTGTTGTCCACGGGAGAACGCAGCTGCCCATGCCCACGATTTGGGTTCAGGCTGCTGTGGAGCTCTATGCTACCTGCAGAGCACACTCATCTCCGCAGCATAAATTGACATGCTGAGGCTCGGGAAGCTGCGCCACAGGTCGGTTTATGCTGCGGAGAAAAGAAGCACAGTGGGCATGGGATTTCTAAAAATCCTTCAACTGTGCTTCTACTGCACAACGCAGCGTTATGGACGCAGGGAAAACAATCTGCGCCTAAAACGCTGCAAACCCTGATTGTGGGCACATAGCCTAAAATGCTACAATGGATGAATGGATAGATGTCAAACATATATAACGTCCCACCCCCCTGCATATTCTAAGCTGGCGCCCTTTAGTGCCTTTCATGTGGCACTAAAGGGTGCCTAGCCTTGTATTTAGCCCAAAAAGAAAAAAAAAATAATTAAAATAAATGACGTGGGGTCCCCCCTATTTTTGATAGCCAGCTAGGGTAAAGCAGACAGCTGTAGCCTGCAAACCACAGCTGACAGCTTCATCTTGTCTGGTGATCAATTTGGAGGGCTCCCCAAGCTGTTTTTTTTTTTTTAATTTTTTATAAATAAATAATTAAAAAAAAAAACAAAACATAGGGTCCCCCCAAATTAGATCACCAGCCAAGGTGAAGCTGACAGCTGGGGTCTGGTATTCTCAGGGTGGGAAGAGCCATGGTTATTGGACTCTTCCCAGCCTAAAAATAGCAGGCCGCAGCCGCCCCAGAAGTGGCGCATCCATTAGATGCGCCAATTCTGGCGCTTCGCCCCAGCTCATCCCGCGCCCTGGTGCTTTGGCAAACGGGGTAATAAATGGGGTTGATACCAGATGTGTAATGTCACCTGGCATCAAGCCCAGCAATTAGTTATGTCACGGCGTCTATCAGATACCCGACATAACTAATTGACAGTAATAAAAAAAAAATTGACAACAAAAAAAAATTTATTTGAAAAAACACTCCCCAAAACATTCCCTGATTGACCAATTCATTGAAAAGAAAAGAAAAAAAAATCCACTGTAATCCATTTGGACGTCCCACGTCGACTCTGGACCTTCTAGAATATGGGGGACACGTTCAGGGAACGTATCCCCCATTTTCTAGGAGGGCAGACCCTCCATTTGAGGAGAGTGGGTGCAAAGAATCTGCACCCACCCTCCCTGGGTCACAGCTGCACAGTGCCGAGCAGCAGCCAGCGTCCTGAACACAGGAAGCTGTCAGCTTCTCTGCACATGTGACCGGCGTCTGCTGAGAAGGAGCCGGAGGAGGGGGCCGCGGGGGATCAGCGCTCCGACAGGTATGTATGCCACCGGGGAACACCGGGGGGGATAGGGGGGGACCCGGCAGGGCCTAGGGAGCAGGTTTCTGTCGCATGCGTTATGGCACATGCGACAGAAACCATAGGAAAGGGGGAAATGTGGCCGGCGCGCTGCTGTGCTCGCCGATGCGCGCGGCCATCTTGGATTTTCGGGAGGGGGTTGGGGGTCGGGGGGGGCACTTTGGGGATACCGAGGGGACCGGAGGGAACCGGGAAAAAGATTTATCTCCCATCTGGCATGTTTGATCATGCCAGATGGGAGATAAATCATTTTTTACCGGCGCGGTCATTTACTGTAACCTGATCATCGGTATACGGTGTATACCGGTCATCAGGTGAGCGGGGACCGGAAAAACCGGCCAGAATCATGATCTCCAGGGTCTCAGCTACCCCCGGCAGCTGAGACCCCGGAAATTTTCTGACTCTGGGGGGCGCTAGACCCTTTTTTCCGACCGCCGTTAAAAAGCGGCGGTTTGGAAGAAGTACCCTAATTTGTCGCCGTTAAAAGGCGTATCGGCGGTCGTTAAGGGGTTAATCACCATCCCCACCATTCGTCATATTAGTTGACCCTGCCAGGGTCACGGAGCTGGGCCCTGCCACCGCTGACTACCCCTGGAGTAGTCCGGCCCGGCACCGGGTGTCCCAGAGCCCTGGGGTGGGCGAGTCAGATGCGCATACTAAGATATAAGCAGTGCATGTATAAAAAATAAAACTTCATTTTATACCAAAGAGCATACTAAAAACAAATCAAAACATAATAATAATAATAATAATAATAATAATAATAATAATAATGCATGCCCTGCACTCCTAAAGGCCACAGTTTAAATTACAATTATAACAAGCCCCTATGGGGATGGGGATTACATGTAACAGTGCAAAAAATCCTATATTATAAAATGTAGCAAGTCCAAGCAAAAATATACT